>NC_054474.1:920353-1190353 GCF_017639515.1 Carcharodon carcharias | reverse complement strand
CACAGAGTAAAACAATCGCTGACATTCTGCTCTCTCTCCTTCAGTACAGGCTGGCCCCCAACATAAGCAGGGAGGTGAGAACCAGACACGGACAAAACTGCAACTCCAAAACCCTCTGGAGCAGATGGATCTCAGCTTCATGGGACCAGATGTGACAGAGTTAATAACGTGAGCTTTACCGAGAACAGATTCGGGGGACAGTATCTTCCAGGCTTCAGCCTCTTCCCAAATTCCACCTTCCTGCCACAGGGAAGCAGCGGGATGGCCGAGACCGACCCTGCATTTCCCTCCGGATCAAACAGCACCCCCACCTCAAAAATCACTCCTGGCCAGGATGGGGGGGCCTTAAATTCTGCTCAATGAATGTCTGCACTGTAGGAAATCCTCCTCCCCCAACAGAGTCTCGAGCCCCCTCCCCCTGCTCCCCCAACACAGTCTCGAACCCCCTCCCCCTGTTTCTCTCTATTTAGAGAGCTGACAAAGTCCTGATGACTACCGGCAGTTTTACCATTTCAATGTTGGATGTTCTGCTATACAAACGACATGATCATTGTTATTTTTTTTTGAAAAATATACTTTATTCATAAAATATCTGGAAGACCATTATAGAACATTTCAAAATCACCATCACAAAAAGTACAATCAGTTCAACTTTTACACATGGGTCACAAGGTGCTTCAATACAATCAATGAATATTACAGACATTTCAATCTGGTCAGTACAGACAGTCAGACAGTGCGATGGGATTGGAGTTATCGACATACATCATGTTGCTCTCTGAGGTGCTTCAATATAATTATAATACATTATAATTATCACTATGTACATTCATTGTGAGTCATACAGCCCGAGGGGTCTATACCTTTCCCAGCCCCTCGGTGCCCTTTGGCAGAAAGGTCTTAGACAGCGACCCTTCCCCATTGTGCCTTTGCAGCTGCTGCCCCAAGCTTTAGTGCGTCCCTCAGCATGTAGTCCTGGACTTTGGAATGTGCCAGTCTGCAACACTCAGTTGGGAACAAATCTGCGCTGGCTGACCAACAACTTTCGAGCAGACCAAAGAGCATCTTTCACCGAGTTGATGATCCTTCAGCTGCAGTTGATGTTTGTCTCGGTGTGTGTCCCTGGGAACAGCCCGTAGAGCACAGAGTCCTGTGTCACAGAACTGCTCGGGATGAACCTCGACAGAAACCACTGCATCTCTCTCCAGACCTTCTTTGCAAAGGCACAATCCACAAGGAGGTGAACAACGGTCTTGTCCCCACAACAGACACCTCGAGGGCAACATGCTGAGGGGGTGAGACTCCTGGTGTGCAGGACGGATCTAACAGGGAGGGCCTTTCTCACCACCAGCCAAGCTACGTCTTGGTGCTTGTTGGAAAGTTCTGGCGATGAGGCATTCTGCCTATTGACTTTGACAGTCTGCTCGGGGAACCATCCCACAGGATCCACCCTCTCCTTTTCCCTCAGGGTCTCTAAGACATTACGTGCTGACCACTGCCTGATGGACTTGTGGTCAAAGATGTTTCTCTGCATAAATTTTCCCATGAGGGACAGGTGGTCCGGCACGGTCCCACTACTTGGAGCGTTCCACGGCAGGGTGGCCAGACCCATCCTTCGCAACACCGGGGACAGGTAGACCCTCAGCATGTAGTGACACTTGGTGTTTGCATACTGAGGGTCTACGCACCGCTTGATGCAGCCGCACACAAAGGTGGCCATCAGTATGAGGGCGATGTTGGACACGTTTTTCCCCCTTTATCTAGAGGTTTGTACATCGCATCCCTGTGGACACGATCCATTTTTGACCTCCAGATAAAGCGGAAGATGGCTCGGGTGATCGCCACCACACAGGAGTGTGGAATGGGCCAGACCTGCGCCACGTACAGCAACAGCGAGAGTGCCTCACACCTGATGACCAGGTTCTTACCCGCAATGGAGAGGGAGCGTCGCTCCCACATGACCAGTTTCCTTTTCACCATAGACACTCGCTCCTTCCAGTTTCTAACACAGGCCCTGGTCCCTCTGAACCATATCCCCAGCACCTTCAGGCCGTCAACCCTGACAGTGAAGGGGACAAAGGATCGGTCAGCCCAGTTCCCAAAGAACACGGCCTCGCTCTTCCCACGATTTACCTTGGCTCCCGAGGCCAGTTCAAACTGGTCGCAGATGTGGATCAGTCTGTGCACTGACAGCGGATCCGAGCAGAAGACGGCGACATCGTCCATGTACAAGGAGGCTTTGATCTGAGTGCCTCCACTGCCTGGGATCGTCACTCCTCTTATGCCCGGACGCTTCCTGATGGTGCAATAAGGAATATTTTTAAAAGTTCATTCTGGGATGTGGGCTTCGCTGGCTGGGCCAGCATTTATTGCCCATCCCTTGAGAAGGTGGTGGTGAGCTGCCTTCTTGAGCCGCTGCAGTCCATGTGGTGTAGGTACACCCACAGTGCTGTTAGGGAGAGAGTTCCAGGATTTTGACCCAGTGACAGTGAAGGAACGGCCGATATATTTCCAAGTCAGAATGGTGAGTGACTTGGAGGGGAACTTCCATGTGGTGGTGTTCCCATCTATCTGCTGCCCTTTTCCTTCTAGATGGTAGTGGTTGTGGGGTGGAGTGTCCTGCTGGAGGAGCCTTGTTGAGTTCCTGCAGTGCATCTTGTAGATGGTACACACACTGCTGCTACTGTGTGCCAGTGGTGGAGGGAGTGAATGTTTGTGGATGTGGTGCACCCGCAAGCAAAAACTTAAAGTGCCTTTGGCACAACATGGGCTTATCATTGGTGAAATTTGTATCCCCCACTTTTACGTTAATTGTTCGTCGTTGTGCTCCTTGCGCTCTGACTGACCACATGTGCAGGAAGCACCACCAGCTGCAGCTACCTGAGCTCTGAGTTTCGGTGCTTGAGCAACAGCTGGAGACTCTGAGGCACATCCGCGAGGCTGAGAGTTTCATGGATAGCACGTTCTTAGACGTGGTCACCCCACAGCTTATGGAAGTGCAGGAAGAGAGGGAATGGGTGACCATCAGTCAGAAGAAAGGTGTCAGGCAGGTAGTCAGGAAATCCCCAGGGTGCATCTCATTTGAGAACCATTTTTCTCTGTTGTAAAACGGTGAGAGTGACAGTTCCTCTGGGGAGTGCAGCCTCGCTCAAGGCACTGTGAGTGGCTCAGCTGTACGGGGGGGGGGGAGGACAAAGAGGGAAAGGGCAATAGTGGTAGGAGACTGAATAGTAAGGGGAACAGACAGGCATTTCTGTGGCCGTAGACATGACTCCAGGATGGGGTGTTGCCTCCCTGGTGCCAGTCAAGGGTAACACTGAACAGCTGCAGGGCATTGTAAAGAGGGAGGGCAAACAGACGGAGATCGTGGTACATATTGGCACCAACAACATAGGTAGAAAGAGGGATGAGGTGCTGCAGTCAGAATTTAGGGAGTTAGGAAGCAGGTTAAAAAACAGGATCTCAAAGGTAGTAATCTCTGGATTACATCCGGTGCCATGCGATAATGAGTTTAGAAATAGGAGGTTAGTCCAGATGAATTCGTGGCTGGAGAGATGGTGCAGGAGGGAGGGCTTTAGATTTCTGGGACATTGGGACCGTTTCTGGGGGCAGTGGGACCTGTACAAGGCGGACGGGCTGCACCTGAACCAGAATGGGACCAACATCCTTGCCGGGAGGTTTGCTGGTGCTGTTGGGGAGGGTTTAAACTAACTTAGCAGGGGGATGGGACCCTGAGAGGAGGTTCAGCAGGGGGAGAAGCATTGCCAAGATTAGAAAAGAGAGCAAGTGAGTCTGGAAGGCATATAAATTATAGGCCAGTAAGGCACAAGGGAGGTTGGCAAGGTTGGATGGTATTTACCTTCATGCAAGGAGTCTGATGAATAAGGCAGATGAGTTGAGGGCAAAAATTAACACATGGAAGTATGATGTCATTGCTGTCACAAAGACATGGTTGAGAGAGGGGCAGGATTGGCAGCTCAATATTCCAGGATATAGGGTCTTCAGGTGAGACAGGGAAGGAGGTAAAAGAGGAGGGGATATAGCAATATTGATCAAGGAATCAATTACAGCAGTAAGTAGGGATGACATCTTAGAAGGCTCCTCAAATGAAGTAGGACGTAAAAACATAAAAGGAGCAATCACATTGCTGGGACTATACTATAGGCCCCCAAACAGTCAGAGAGAAATAGAAGAGCAAATATTTTGGCAAGTTTCAGAGAAGTGTAGAGATATTAGGGTAGTAATAGTGAGGCATTTCAACTTCCCCAACATGAACTGGGTTAGTCATAGTATGATAGGTTTAGAGGGAGCAGAATTCTGAAATGCATCCAGGAGAGCTTCCTAAACCAGTACATGGAAGGTCCTACAAGAGAGGGGGTGGTCCTGGATTTAATTTTAGGGAATGAAGCCGGGCAAGTGGTAAAGGTATCAATGGGGAAGCATTTTGGAGATAGTGATTATAACTCCGTTAGATTCAAGGTTGTTATGGAAAAGGACAAGGATGGGCCAGAAATCAGAGTTATAAATTGGGGGAAGGTTGATTTTAATAAGATCAGATATGATTTGACCAGAGTGGACTGGGAGCAGCTACTTTTAGGTAAATCTGCGTCAGAGCAGTGGGAATCATTCAAGGAGGAAATAGGGAGAGTATAGGGCCAACATATTCCAGTAAAGATAAAGGGTGGGACCAACAAATCCAGGGAACCCTGGAGGTCGTGGGATGTACAGGGTTGGATAAAGAGAAAAAGGGAGGCTTATGGCAGATACTGAAAAATGCCCCGAAAATTGCACCGGCTGCAAAAAATACCAGACAAGTGGTGCCTCAAGGAGCTTAACTGGCCCGTTAATTAATGATGGGTGTGCGTGCTTCCTCATCGCGTGCCTGCCTAGTGAAATATCGCGACAGCGCACGGTGACATCGGGACACATACCCGACATCATCGTGCATCATTGTACTTTCAAAATTCTGCCCATAATCCCACAGTTCTTTCTAATGCCCAATTCACCCATCAGCCTTGTGCTCACTGACCTGCATTGGCTCCTGGTCTGGCAATGCCTCCACTTTAAAATCTTCATCCCTGTTTACAAATCTCTCCAGGACCTCACCCCTCCCTATCTCTCTCATCTCCTCCAGCCCCACAATCCTCCGAGATCTCTCTGCTCCTCTAATCCTGGATCTTTGCATATCCCTGATTTTCATATCCCTGTCACTGGTAACGCTTTCAGCTGCCTCTTGACTTCTCTCCCTAAACTATCCTCATTCCTACCTTACCTCCTTACAATGTCCCTCTTTTTTGTCATCTGTCCTCATATCTCCCTATGCAGCTCGATGTCAGATTGTGCTTGTTGACTCTCCTGTGAAGTGTGATGTTTTATCTGTTAAAGACACTTAGATAAATGTACTCAGTTGCAAAGAAGGCTCATACTGGACTTGGAACATTAACTCTGTTTCTCTCTCCACAGATGCTGCCAGACTCACTGAGTTTTTCCAGCAATTATATAAATGTAATTTGTAGTAAGAAAGTAAGCAAAAGGCAATGAGAAAGTATGATGCTGATTCATGATAGGTGGACTTAAGCAAGTTAATATCCTACAAATATCATATGTATGTTCCTGAACAAAAGCTTCATTGGCCAAGTCATACTTAATATAAAGGAAGATGGTTGTGGTTGTTGGAGATCAGTCATCTCAGTCCCGGTACATCACTGCAGGAGTTCCTCAGGGTAGTGTCCTAGGCCCAAACATCTTCAGCTGCTTCATCAATGACCTTCCTTCCATCATAAGGTCAGAAGTGGGGATGTTCACTGATGATTACACAATGTTCAGCACCATTCGTGACTCCTCAGGTACTGATGCAGTCCATGTTCAAATGCAGTAAGACCTGGACAATATCTAGACTTGGGCTGACAAGTGGCAAATGACATTTGTGCCACATAAGCACCAGGCAATGACTATCTCCAACAAGAGAGGATCTAACCATCTCCTCCAAACATCCAATGGCATTACCATTGCTGAATCCCCCACTAACAACATCCTGGGGGTACCATTGACCAGAAACTGAATTGTGCTAACCATATAAATATTGTGGCTACAAGAGCAGGTCAGAGGCTAGGAATCCTGTGGTGAGTAACTCACCCCCTAATCCCCCAAAGCCTGTCTACCATCGACAAGGCACAAGTTAGGAGTGTGATGGGATACTCTTCACTTGCCTGGATGAGTGCAACTCCAACAATATGCAAGACATTTGACACCATCCAGGACAAAGCAGCCTGTTTGACTGGCACCACATCAACCACCTTCAACATTCACTCCCTCCACCACCAACACACAGTAGCAGCAGTGTGTACCATCGACAAGATGCACTGCAGGAATTCACCAAGGCTCCTTTGACACCACCTTCCAAACCCATGACCACTACCATTCAGAAGGACAAGGGCAGTAGATAGATGGGAACACCACCACCTGAAAGTTCCCCTCCAAGTCACTCACCATCCTGACTTGGAAACATATCGCTGTTCCTTCACTGTCACTGGGTCAAAATCCTGGAACTCCCTCCCTAACAGCACTGTGGGTGTACCTACAGCACATGGACTGCAGCAGTTCAAGAAGGATTACAAAATTAGGGAGCTTATGCTTCAGTTATACAGGACATTGGTGAGACCACATCTGGAATACTGTGTACAGCACTGGTCTTCTTATTTAAGGACGATGTAAATGTACTGGAAACAGTTCAGACGAGGTTTCTGAGGCTAATACCTGGGTTGTCTTATGAGGAAAGGTTAGGCTTGTATCTGCTGGAGTTTGGAAGAGTAAAAGTTAACCTGATTGAAAACTATAAGATCCTGAGGGGTCTTGACAGGGTGGATGTGAAGAGGATGTTTCCTCTTGTGGGAGAATCTAGAATTAGGGGTCACCGTTTAAAAATAAGGGGTCACCCATTTAAGACAGAGATAAGGGGGAATAGTTTCTCTCTGAGGGTTGTGATTTTTGGAACTCTCTTCCTGAAAAAGTGTTGGAAGCAGAGTCTTTGAATATTTTTAAGGCAGAGGTGGATAGATTCTTGATTAACAAGGGGTGAAAGGTTATCGGGGGTAGGCAGGAATATGGGGCTGAGGTTACATTCAGATCAGCCATGATCTTATTGAATGGCAGAGCAGGTTCGAGGGGCCGAATTGGCTACTCCTGCTCCTAATTCAGATGTTCATATGTTTGTAAGGCAGCTCACTACTACCTCCTCAAGGGCAGTTAGGCTTGGGCAACACGTGATGGCTTAGCCAGCAACGCCCACATCCTGTGAATGAATAAATAAAAAATAAATAATTAAAATTAGGAAAGTTGAATAGACTCAGAATCCATTCTATCTATATTCACAGCCAACGTGCGAAGCAACAGCAGAGCTTCTATTTATTATTAATTCCCTGGCATGATCGAATTGCTCGGTTATGACAGCAGGTTGAAGTCAGCAACCATTCATCGAATCAACCACATTTGATCTTTTAAATTCTTTTCAGGGCACCTGATCCAAGGGGCCTTGGCAATCATTGGGCAGTATCACATTACTCTCGACACACACTGTAAGCAGGAGTGGCAGAGAGCAGCAGGTGCAAGGTCACAACTTGTTGTTTATGTGAGTCTAACTTCAATCACTAGAGGGTGTAAACTGATATAGGGCAGACAGTTGAGGCAGGTGGCATTTTTCTAATAGCTCCTAAATAAATCCTCTGATAAACAAATCCTCTGCCCAATCCAATGTGTTTTCAATCATCTTCCCTGTCTGTTTGAAAGCCTCGCAAGTAGCGGGTAATGAGCTCCTGTGCCTGACAGGCAGGTTAGCAGCAAAGGATGTAGCGGTAAGAAGAAAATCAATGAATTGGGCCCGTGAGAAGGGTTTCCTCCAGCCTGCCAGGTTTCAGGGGCTGGATCCCATCCAATTCATTGATATCTTTCTCTTTCAGATGCTGATTCATTTTGGCGTCTTGCTTGCAAGGACATCATTTTTGCTCCTGAGAAGGTGGAAGTGTGATGAACTCCAATACTTACCTTAATTGGCAGTCGGGGATCGGGAGTTCGGAGACCAGGAACTACAGTTCTAGCAGGTCTCGGGCCTCCTGCATATATGCCAGCCGGAGAATGGTCGCACATGTGCAATTTGTTGATTTCACCATCTTCAGACCGGGAACCAACCCTGCGCACGTGTGAAACTGCAAAGCTGCAGGTCAGGTGAACTGAAGGCAAGGTGTCCCAGGGAGCAGGACACTGGGAGGGGGGGCAGGGAGAAGGTCCCAAACCCGTGAGTGGAGCAGAAACAGGTCCCAGAAGAAGGTCCCAGGTAAGGGACAAGGACAGAGAATGGAAACAGATCCTGTTAATTAAAATTAAGAAAAAGGAGCAGAGCAAGAGGCTCTGAATTAAAGATGGAGAGCTGCAGGGAGCAGACATAAAGCAAAGTGGGGTCGAGAGAAGGCTGAAGATCCGAGGAGGCAGCCAAAGATTGGTGACTCCTTACTGCAGGCCTTTGAAGCAGTGATGTTCTGCTTGGCATGGCCAAAGACCTGAAATTGTGCTTGGAAGGTGAAGCTTGAGTAAACGCAGTGATCCAGGAGAAAAGAGTCTCAGAATGTGAGATTGAAACCCTGGAGGTAAATCCTGGTTGAAGCTGTCCAAGTGTGAGCGAGGTATGGGAGGGAATTCCCAGGCAAGTTCTTCAAATGTGGAGGTTGGAAACCCTCGTGGTAAAGACAGAGTTTCAATGATACTGGTTGCCTCACAGTGCAACAAGCACCTGGGTGGTTGTTGAGAAATCCATAGAATCTGCTTTGGTCACATCTATCATTTACTTTGGAGTGTGGTATGTCTGACCACAGGTAACCAGTTGGTTCACATTACCTCATACGTACCCTAAATGTTAGAGTGTAAGACAGATATGCTAAATTGCTTTATCTTGCTGAATTTATATGTATCGGTACAGATAAAACTGCTGTGAAAGAATAGTGAATACTTGAATCATTTTCTTGCATTTGTATTGAGATCTTTCCAACCTTATTATGTGTTGTAATATAGTTCCTTTTTCTTGTTTAACAAATGTTTTATTCTTTGTGTTGGAAGTTCATCAGCAGATTCCTGTGAATTTGTTCAGTAACTTCCATCCAGGGTTTCTAAAAAAAAATCTCAAGTTTCACTCCGGGATCGGAATTGTCCAGTAGTAACGTCAGTTGGGATTGTGACAGGAGTGAGCTGCCTTCTTGAACCACCTCAGTCCACGCTGCTGTTAGGGTGGAGGTTCCAGGACAGAGACAGTGAGGGGATGGTGATACAGCTCCAAATCAGTACGTTGGGGGGGTTTGGAGAACTTGCAGGTGGTGGTGTTACCTTACAACTACTGCCCTTGCCCTTCTAGGTCATGCAAGCTGCAGCTTTGACAGGTGTTGTCAAAGTGGACACCGGTAGCTTTACAGAAATTTTAGTTTCATGCCAAAAATGTATTTTTAAAAATTGTTGCTGACCAGGTTTGTCACTGATTCCAATATTGTCAGTTTGACAAATCCAAGTGAGGGGAACATGACACTGTGTCAGGGTCTGGTCGGTAAACATTCCAGGAGTCCAGGGGTCTGGTGACACGATCACACCCATCATTGGGATTGAGATTTCAAAATCAGCTTCAAGCATCAACACATTTGAAATGGAGAGGTCAAACAGACCCCTTTCATCTCTGTCTCGCAGCAAGCATGCTGTTCACCAACAAACAGTTTTTTTTAGTACCAATTCATCAGCATTAACATAATTTTCCATTTGCTTCTGAAGCGAAAAGTTCAAACCAAATCCTTAATAAATTCAATAACCCCAAGGCCAGGGTTTCCCAGTCAGCGAGCAGGAGGCGGGGCCCACTCGCCGACGTGTAAAATGATGTGGGACGAAGTTGGGTGGAACTCCTTTTGAGGAAGGCGGGGGCTCAGCCGAATCAGCTGTGCACCCACCGACCTGTCAATGGCCAACTGAGGCCATTGACAAAGTAATTGAATTAACTAATGGACCTGCCCGTCCAATCTTGGCGGGCAGGCCGGGAACACAGGCAGCCATTGGAAAAAGCGTGAAACCTCATCCACGGGCGGGACGAGGTTTCATGGAGGTTTTTAACTTTTTAATAAAAGTGTTCATGAAAGTGATGGACATGTCCCAACTCATCTGACAGTGTCACATGAGGGGATGTGTCAGGGGAATTTCTTTCTATTGTTAACATTTTTGAATTTGGCGCCGATCTCCCTGAGACAGCACTTAGCCTCAGGGAGACTGGGAGATGAGGGCACACTTGTGCGCGCATGCGTGAAAGAGCCCACCCCCAGCTCAGGGAATCCACCCCCCCCCCGTAACTGTCCACACTGGGAGCACATAGCGCTGCCTTGCAGACGTCACGCTGGGCAGGTCTTAATTGGCCCGCCCACGTCAAATGGTGGCGTGTCCCCGATCAGGGGCACTGATCGGAGGTGCTCATCCATGCACCCGGTCCTAAACATCCCCACCCCTGGTGGGGGGAAAATTCTGCCCCAAATATATTTGCTGTCACTGGAATAACCCTAAAATCTGTGTGATTCCAAATGTTACCAGGAGGGTGAAGCCTGTTTTGGGGTTTCCATTATTCCTTATGAAATAACAACAACAACTCACATTTATAGAGTGCCTTTCACATAATAAACTGCCCAAGCATTATAAAGCAAAATATAACAGTGAGTCACCAAAAACCTGATCAAAGAGAGAGGATTTAAAAAGCATCTTTTTTCAATTGATTCTAAGGATTTGAACATCACTGGCTGAGCCAGCATTTATTGCCCATCCCTAGTTGCCCTTGAGAAGGTGGTGGTGAGCTGCCTTCTTGAGCCGCTGCAGTCCATGTGGTGTAGGTACACCCACAGTGCTGTTAGGGAGGGAGTTCCAGGATTTTGACCCAGCGACAGTGAAGGAACAGTGATATATTTCCAAGTCAGGATGGTGAGTGGCTTGGAGGGAAACTTCCAGGTGGTGGTGTTCTCTTCTATCTGCTGCCCTTGTCCTTCTAAGTGGTAGAGGTTGGGGGTTTGGAAGGTGCTGTCGAAGGAGGCTTGACAAGTTGCTGCCATGCATCTTTTAGATGGTACACACTGCTACTATTGTGTATCAGTTCTGGAGGGAGCCAATGTTTGTGGATGGGGTGCCAATCAAGAAGGCTGCTTTGTCCTGTGCCCTTGCAAACCTCAGTGGTTCCTCCAAGTGGTGCTCAACATGGAGGAGCACTGATTCATCAGCTGAGGGAGGGCGGTACGTGGTAATCAGCAGGATTATCCTTGCTCATGATTGACATGATGCCCTGAGACTTCATGGGGTCCGGAGTCAATGTTGAGGACTCCCAGGGCAACTCCCTCCCGACTGTATGCCACTGTGCCGCCACCTCTGCTGGGTCTGTCCTGCCGGTGGGACAGGACATACCCAGGGATGGTGATGGTGGAGTCTGGGACATCCTCTGTAAGGTATGATTCCGTGAGGATGACTATGTTAGGCTGTTGCTTGACTAGTCTGTGAGACAGCTCTCCCAATTTTGGCACTAGCCACCAAACGTTAGTAAGGAGGACTTTGCAGGGTCGACAGGGCTGAGTTTGCCGTTGTCATTTCTGGTGCCTAGGTCGATGTCAGGTGGTCCATCTTGTTTCATTCCTGACGTTCCGAATGTACTGCGGTGACTGATGAGCTAAAGCACACAATCACAGTTTGGTTTCACAATGCCTTTAAACCGAGTTTTGACCTTCTCACAATATTTTCCACTCCTTCCCACCATGATCCCTGCTGCGAATGGGTGTGGAAAATTGCAGACCTGACCTCACCTATTAATCATTTGGGTGGCACGTTATTGAATGGCTTTTGGAAATCCAGGTGTGCTGTGTCCATTGGTTCCCCTTTAATTACGCTGCTAAAAATTTGTTCAACAGGATTTCCCTTCAGTAAAACCATGGCCGAAATGTTGAACTTGTTGAGTGCGTGTGGTCAGCGGGTCCGGGAGCAGACAGGAAATGGGCTTCTGACCGCAATCGGCACTGACTGAGATTTCACGCTGGCTGATCGAAACACACCCTGAGGAAGGCTCAGCGCTGCCGGAGAGGGTGGGAAGAGGGTGGAGGCCGATATCACTGCGGGTGCTGGTCTGCGCTTCCACTGAACTCCCTGAAGGCAGACAGAGACTCAGGGAGCTGCAGACCTGCAAATAATAAAAAGGAGCATGAAAATGCTGCAAGTAACGTCCATGCAGCACAGTCATGCAGCTGAAAGTGTATCTCATAAAAATGATGTTCACAGATATTTCTCTTTATTTTGTATCCTAACAGAGATTTCATCCCACCCTCGAATGAGGAAATGATTCAAGTGTGAACTCCGTCCACCCATTTTACCCATGTGATGAGCTAAAAGTTGCAACATGTAATCACGGTCAATAGGCTTTTTAATGACCTTAATTGGCCCTTTAATTGTTGGCGGGCGCCACTCTGACTCCCGTGTGCTCCCACCGACCTCAATGCTGCACATGTGCGTGATGACATCAGGACGCACGTCTGACATTTTTACATCTTATGTCACATGCGTTCAGGCCAGGCATATACCCGACCCCTGAATGCAAGATTCAGGCCCATGTTGACCTGTTCTAATCATACTACACTTACCTAATTACATTGTAAAGATTTCCTTGATAATATATTCCAGCATTTTCCCAACAGCTGATATTAGGCTAACTGGCCTGCAGTTCACTGTTTTCGCTCCCCGTCTTTCTTGAAGAGTGATGTAACGTTTGCCAACTTCCAAACTAGTGGGACTGTTCCTGAATCTAAGGAATTTTGGAAAATTGTAGCCAGCACATCCAATATTTCTGCAGCTGTCTCCTTTGGAACCCTCGACTGTAGACCATCAGGTCCCAGGGATTTGTTGGATTTTAATCCCTCAAGTTTCTCCAATGCTTTTTCTCTGCTAATATTAATTTACCTAATTTCCTCACCCTAGCTTAGCATTTATTTCTGGCATGAAACTTACATCTTCTACTTTGAAGACAGACACAAAATATTTGTTCAATGTTTCTGCCATTTCCTCATTCCCCATGATAATTTCTTAGTTTACTTTAGCTACTCTCTTCCTTTTGTATATACTTATTAAAGCTTTTACAACCTTTCTTTTATTTTTCTGGCTAGTTTACTCGTATTCTATTTTATTCCTTTTTTATCAACTTCTTGGCGGCCCTCTGCTGGTTTCTAAAACACACTCAGTCCTCGGACTTGTAACTGTTTTTTGCAACATTGTAAGCCTCTTCTTTTAATCTAATACTATCCTTAACTTCCTGAGGGAGCTACGAATGGGTCTTTCTTGATTACTTTTTGTTTTTCAATGGAATGTATTTTCGTTGAAGATTTTGAATATTTTCTTTAAATGTTTCCCACTGTTCATTTGTCTCCATACTGTGAGAATGGATGTTATGTTTTTAAATATTTTGGGGGAATATTGTGTTATTCTGTAAGGAAGTCTGGGTATGTGTATGCATGCGTGTGTGTGTGATTTAATTAAGCTGGGCAGAGATTAATAGGAGACAGGTTGTCTGGGGGTTTAAAACATGAAAAGGATAGAGGTGCTAAGTTGAGGTACAAGTAAATAGGTTAGATCTAACATTTGCATTTTTAGGTAAGTTGAGGTTTTGTTTTAATGTCAAAGGGAAGTCAGAGGCGATAAGAAACATGTTTGTATCTTGCAAGAGTTCCATAGGTAAATAGAAGAGGGTATTTATTTTATTGACCTGAAAGCAAAGAAAAAACAGAGATATGAAAGATTTTATATTTGGAAGTATTTGAGTTTCAAAGAGGTGTGAGAACAATGGAACAGAAGGTGAAAGGGGAAAAGGGTATTTTAGAGTTACTATGGGAGCTTAGTTGGGAGAGATAGCTGGATGTGTTTGAGCTGTTGAGCCATAGCAGGGGCTCTGGGCTGGGAGAGGATGTAGTTTTAAGCAACCATCCAGTCAAGCCAGAAAAGTCTTGGGTTGCAACAAGGAGTTTTATTCTGAAGTGGATTCCACTGCAGAGTGGAAGAGGGTAGAGGTAATGTGATATGCTGATATTGAAGCTATAGCAGTTTTCCTTGTGTAATATTACTGTTTTTTGATATTTAACATCTAAAGGAATGTTTACTTGTTGGTCTGACCAAGTAGGAAGTCTTTTTGGGGATGTTTTGTAAGACTAATTTTAACTTTGCAACTGTAATCATATGTGCTAAAGTTTTCATTAATTCTTGTTAATAAAGCTTTTACTTTTCATTTTTAAAATCCCAAAAATGTTACTGGACCTCTTACTGCTGAAATTGGTACATCTTCTTCTCATTTTCAGAATACAGAAAAAATGGGTTGTGGCCCATAAGCCAAATTTCCCTCTGGGATTTGGTTTGTACAGAATTAATACCAGTTGTGGTCATAACAATACATTTTAGTCTATTTACCAATTAACCCTAGCCGGTTCTCCCCTCTTACCTATGTAATTGCCTTTGTTTTAGTTTAAGATTCATGTTTGTGATTGAGTATGTCACTTTCAAACTTAACGTGGAATCCAATGGTATTATGATCACTATTTCCCAATGGACCTTTTGGTATGACAGTGCTAATTTATCCTGCTTCATTCTAAGATCTAAGATTGCTTTATCTCTAGTTTGTTCCAAAATCTAATGCTCCAGTAAACTGTCATAAAAACGTTCTACAAACCTTCCTTCTGGACCACTTTTGCTGATCTGATTGTCCTAGTCTATATGAAGATTAAAATCCCCTATAATTAATAAATTTCCTTTGTTACAGGCTCCAATAATTTCTTGTTTAATACTCTGCCCAATGGTAATGCTTATAAACACCCCCCCCCCCGCCCCCTCCCAGCTGATTCTTGCTTTCCCTGATTTCTACTCTTCTTTATGATCTTCTGGGGACAGATCCTTTTTCACTAATATTCTAATGTCATCTTTTATTATCAGGAGGACCCCTCCTCCTTTGCCATTCTGTCTGACTTTCTGAAATACTGTGCACCCTGGAATATTTATTTCCCAACCTTGATCACTTTGTAACCAAATGAGACAGAAGGCAGGACAAACAAATCTGCAGCTGCCAAATGAAGATAAATATTGATCTGTTTGGAGGCAGGAATGTCTGCAACAGCTGATCTCACCCTTTAAAATGCATCAACACAGCTCAGTGAGGCTCCTGACTCTGCCTGAAAATCAGATGGTTGTGTTCAAGGGAAACATTGGATGTCTGAAAACTATTTGACCATAACTGTTTAACCCAGTGTTATCTCATGCATTTGCCAGCAGCAGGAGCCTCTGAATGATAGTGTAGAGTGGAGACCCTGTTTGACAAATTGTTCCCAATCTCCATCACAAATGCTCCCTTGCCTATGACATTTCTTGCCAATCAGTCACTGGAGACCTGGATTCCCTCCTCTTGCTCATTTGCAGAGGCCAAGCAATTTTCAGGATCTCAAATCTCACACGCTCTGCAAGATTGCAATAAGGTTAATAAAAATGAAAGACCTGCATTTAAATAGCACCTTTCACAGCTTCAGGTTGTCCCAAACGCTTTATAGCTAGAAGCATTTTTGAAGTTTTGGCATTGTTGTATTGCAGGAAATGTGTGAAAGCCTCACAAACAGCAACATGGCAATGGGCAGATAATTGGATTTTCTAGTGACCTTGGCTGAGGAATATGGCAAGAGGACAGGAAAGTGGAGTTAAAGACAAAGGTTGGCCATGATTGAACTGAATGGTGGAACTGGCGCAACAGGCCTAATGGTCTACTCTGCTTCTATTTCTTATGTTCTTACTAAAGATAAATATCAGCCAGGACAACAAAGAGAATTCCCCTGCTCTCCTTTAAAAGATTGCCTGAGATTTGTTTAATGCCTTGTCTGACAGAGCAGTGCTCCCTCAGTACTCCACTCCGGCATCAGCCTACAACCCGACATTGTGCACCTTTCCAAAGCATTGTCAAGAGATGTCACTGGTATTGGTCAGATATCTATCCATCATTGCAGAGGAAACCAGCCATGTTTTCCCAGAGACCAAGGACTTCACCCATGGTAACCGAGCATAATGACCTTGGTCAGAATTGGTCTTATCAACTGATCAGCTTCCTTCATGTGAAGGTGGTTACCAATCACTCACACGTAACCTTCCTTCCTTCATGTGAAGGTGGTTACTAATCACTTACACGTAACCTGCTGGCTGCCAGCCCGCGCTGAAAGTCTGTTCAATATCAGGAATAAATCCCGTTCTGTGAACATGGAAAGTGATTCAACTGCTGAGTGGATTTCCATTGAGCAAACCATTCATTTTTCAAGGTCCAGCTAGGAAAATGATTCGAGATATAAACACAATCTTGGTAGAACAGTTTAAAAGAATGCTTTCACCAAGAAGATTATCAGGGCATGGATATTGTTAGTATGAGTAGCTACTGAAGCAACCCCTAGTGGAACCATTGCCTAACATTTCCCCTCCACCCCCTCCCTCCCAGCCTGCCCCCACTGGGGACCTCGACTGTTGCGAGTGTACATTGGAAATTGGGACAAACAGATTCTCAATAATAAAAACAGAAAATGCTGGAAAAACTCAGCAGGTCTGGCAGCATCTGTGGAGAGAGAGACAGAGTTAACGCTTCGAGTCTGTATGACTCTAATTCAGAGCTAAAGAGAAGTGGAATGTGATGGATTTTATATTCTTTAAGAGGGGGTGGAGCAGGTGGACCACGATAGAAGGTTATGGATAGGTGAGAGATAAGGAGAGATTGACAAAGCTGGCATGGACACAAGACAAAGGGAGTGTTAATGTGAGTGGTGAAGACTAAAGAAGATGCTGATAGTGGCGTAAAGGTAAGAAAACAGTACATGTTAGTGACAGGACATGGGTCAGTGCTCTCTGAAAGCACAGCACAGAAAGCAGTGACAGCTCTGTGGGGATGGGGGTGGTGGGTGGTTGCAGGGGGTATTGGGGTGAAAGGATGAAAACATATAACGAAAAATAAATAAAAAATAAAAGGAAAGGTATTTTTTTTTTTAAAATGGATTTAAAAAGGGATAAGGATGGAAGAGAGAGTTCATAGGCTGAAGACATTGAATTCAATGTTAAGTCCAGAGGGCTGTAAAGTACCTAATCAGAATGGGGTGCTGTTCCTCTAGTTTGTATTTAAATAAAGAGGATTATTTATTCAAACACTCACGCCGAAAAACCTGAACGCCACATCATTCACACACCACACACTCAAAAAAGAATACAGTTAAAGAGAATAGAGCATCTCCACAAGTTGTAGATTTAAAAAGATTCCTAATTCATGCGTCTAGCCTATTGTACGGAGGTAGCCTTTGTGGGTCCGATGAAGGGGAAGTCTTTTCCAATCTTGAATTGCAGTTTAGATGAATTCAAATAACTGGAATCGGATATCAGGATTATTGAATTCTTGAAAAGATGAATGTTCAGTGGGTGACTTGTGGCTTTCGTACCAAGGAGTGCAGTTTCATTACAGGTGGTCTTGAATTTAAGAATCAGGCTAGGAGTCTTTTAAAGATTTTACAGCTTCCAGGTTCTTAAAATGCAAAGATGACAGCCCTTTCTGCAGCTGTTACCTCTCTTGGTAACTTCTGGTGACTGCCGAAGTCTTTTCCCTGGATCTTTAACTAAAACTCATTATCTTAAGCTGGTTTCAGTCACATGACTAATACTGGTATTGTCTAACCAGAATGATTTGGAAGCTCAAAGACATCATTACACAATAGCTGGTGGATTATGATCTTTCACAATTAACTTATGGATAAATAGTCTTATCAGCATTCTTTTGTGGAACAATGATCATGGAGGCAAGAAATCTTGAGGTCTATGGACTGTAAGTTTGGTAAGTCACACAGACATTAGCATATGTAAATCCCAGAGATGACATTCATCTTAGAATGCTCGTTTCAGTGGGGGGTGGGGGGGGGGTGGGGGGGTGGTGGGGGGGGGGGGGGTGGGGGGGGTGGTTGTTGGGGGGTGTTGGGGGGGGGGGGGTGGTGGGCGGGGCCACCTAGGGTGATTCAATTAGAACTTTCTGGAAGCTTCAGATAGCCTGTGTTAAATAAACAATAGGTCACATGACTTGGCACCTTGTGAGTGTCCATTCTAAAATATAAAAGGCAGTTCAAAAGCTTCCACAGGAGCCAGTCCATGTTTGAAGTTATGAATAGGGAATGGCTCCACTGGGCATAACACACAACCATTTCAAAATAATCCTGCATAAATTCATTTAAATCAATCTGCAAGTTCCCCTCCAAGTCACTCACCATCATGACTTGGATATATATCATCGTTCCTTCACTGTCACTGGGTCCAAATCCTGGAACTCCCTCCCTAACAGCACTGTGGGTGTACCTACACCACATGGACTGCAGCGGTTCAAGAAGGTTCAAGGCCAATTAGGGATGGGTAATAAATGCTGGCCCAGCCAGCGATGCCCAGGATTAAAAGGATTTTAAAACTGAGATTTATTCCTCTTTTTCATTTGACCTTCTTCGGGAATATTCTCACCTGCTCAGGAATGTTGTGGAATATTCACCTCCCCACCACCACCCTCCCCCAACCGAATGAAAGGAAAGCCAATCCATCAGGCCGACTCCCAGATGGGGGCCCAGTTGAGAAAGAGATATAGACACCGTCTGAAACACCTCCTGCACCCAAAATTCCAGCCCCTCTCAATATCGCTCCCATTTCTCTCTCCACAGATGCTGCCTGACCTGCTGAGCATTGCAGTATCTTCTGTTTTTATTTCAGACTTCCAGCATCTACAGTAATTTGATTTTATTTACATACAAACATATTAACATAAGAAATAGGAGCAGGAGTAGGCCATTTGGCCCCTCAAGCCTGATCTGTTTGTGTTTCAATTTCCGCATTCAGTCTACCCTGGATAACCTTTGATCCCCTTGCCTAACAAGAATTTATCTACCTCTGCCTTAAATATATTCAGTGACCCCACCTCCACCACTTTCTGAGGCAGAGAATTCCAAAGTTGCACAACCCTCTGAGAGAAAAAAAATTCTCCTCATCTCTGTCCTAAAAGGGCCACCTTTAATTTTAAAACACTGCCCCTAGTTCTGGACTCACCCACAAGAGGAAACATCCTTTCCACGTCCACCTTGTCAAGGCCGTTCAGGATCTTGTAAACTTCAATCAAATCACCCCTCACTCTTCTAAACTCCAGTGGAAACAAGCCCAGTCTGTCCAACCTTTCCTCATAAGACAACCCACTCATTCCAGCTATCAATCTAGTAAACCTCCTCTGAACCGCCTCCAATACATTTACATCCTTCCTTAGATAAGGGGAATAAAACTACACACAGTATTCAAGTTGTGGTCTCACCAATGCCCTGTATAAACGGAGTATAACATCCTTACTTTTACATTCAATTCCTCTCATAATAAAGGATAGAATTCCAGTAGCCTTCTAAATCACTTACTGTACCTGCATACTAACCTTTTGTGGCTTCTTTTAAAACTAGAATATGGTTCTGTAAACAAAGGTCAACATCCTACACCATGTGTGATCTCCAGACAATTACTATCAATAGGCTATTAGACTGCGAGATCTCCAGAGAGGAGCATCAATCATTTACCCTGCGATCCCACATGACACGGAATTCCTGTGTGTGGATTGACAGCACACAACGACTACAGGAAAATCAGAAGCAGTGGGTCACCAAAGCCTGCTGATAGTGTCCAGTTTAAACACTACTGGAAAATCACTACAGTGAGATGTGAACTGACACAAACTTCTTGGCTATTTACCTTTATTCATCGTTTAAATATCTGTGTCATTTCAGTGAGAGATTCTTGAGACTGAAACAGCATGGTCACTCCAGAGTCCATTCCCTAACAGCCAACTCCATCCTGACCATTTACAGTGAGAGAGTGTGAGAGAAACAGTGTGGTCATTTACAGTGAGAGAGGTGTGAGAGAAACAGCAATGGTCATTTCTAGTGAGAGAGTTGAGAGAAGCAGCATGGTCATTTACAAGTGAGAGACTTGTGAGAGAAACAGTGTGGTCATTTGACAGTGAGAGAGTGTGAGAGAAACAGTGTGGGTCATTTACAGTGAGAGAGGTGAGAGAACAGTGTGGTCTTTACAGTGAGAGAGTGTGAGAGAAACAGTGTGGCCATTTACAGTGAGAGAGTGTGAGAGAAACAATGAGGTCATTTACAGTGGATTTGCCTTCCACCCTCATAATTTCTGTAATCTCCTAGAGTCCCGCAGCTCTGTGAGAGAAACAGCATGGTCATTTACAGTGAGAGAGTGTGAGAGAAACAGTGTGGTCATTTAAAGTGAGAGAGTGTGAGAGAAACAGTGTGGTCATTTACAGTGAGAGAGTGTGAGAGAAACAGATTAGTTATTTACAGTGAGAGGGTGTGAGAGAAACAGCGTAGTCATTTACAGTGAGAGAGTGTGAGAGAAACAGTGTGGTCATTTACAGTGAGAGAGTGTGAGAAACAGTGTGGTCATTTACAGTGATTTTATGAGAGAAACAGTGTGGTCATTTACAGTGAGAGGGTGTGAGAGAAACAGTGTGGTCATTTACAGTGAGAGAGTGTGAGAGAAACAGTGTCGTCATTTACAGTGAGAGAATGTGAGAGAAACAGTGTGGTCATTTACAGTGAGAGAGTGTAGAGAAACAAGTGTGGTCATTTACAGTGAAGAATGTGTGAGAAACAGCGTGGTCATTTACAGTGAGAGAGTGTGAGAGAAACAGTGTTGGTCATTAACAGTGAGAGAGTGTGAGAGAAACAGTGCGGTCATTTACAGTGAGAGAGTGTGAGAGAAAGAGCGTGGACATTTACAGTGAGAGAGTGTGAGAGAAACAGCATGGTCATTTACAGAGAGAGTGTGAGAGAAACAGTGTGTCATTTACAAGAGAAGAGTGTGAGAGAAACAGTGTGGTATTTACAGTGAGAGTGTGTAGAGAAAACAGCTGGTCATTTACAGTGAGAGATGTGAGGGAAACAGTGTGGTTCATTTACAGTGAGAGAGTGTGAGAGAAACAGTGTGGTCATTTACAGTGAAGATGTGAGAGAAACATGTGGTCATTTACAGTGAGAGGGTGTGAGAGACACAGTATGGTCATTTACAGTGAGAGAATGTGAGAGAAACGAGCATGGTCATTTACAGTGAGAGAGTGTGAGAGAAACAGTCTTGGTCATTTACAGTGAGAGAGTGTGAGAGAAACAGTGTGGTCATTTACAGTGAGAGAGTGTGAGAGAAACAGCTTTGTCATTTTCAGTGAGAGAGTGTGAGAGAAACAGCTGTGGCTCATTTACAGTGAGAGAGTGAGAGAAACAGCTGTGGTCAATTTACAGTGAGAGAGTGTGAGAGAACAGCTGTGGTCATTTTACAGTGAGAGAGTGTGAGAGAAACAGTGTGGTCATTTACAAGTGAGAGAGTGTGAGAGAAAGCAGCGTGGTCATTTACAGTGAGAGATTGTGAGAGAAAACAGTGTGGTCATTTACAGTGAGAGAGTGGTGAGAGAAACAGCGTGGTCATTTACAGTGAGAGAGTGTGAGAGAAACAGTGTGGTCATTTACAGTGTGAGAGATGTGGAGAGAAACAGTGTGGTCATTTACAGTGAGAGAGTGTGAGAGAAACAGCATGGTCATTTACAGTGAGAGAGTGTGAGAGAAACAGTGTGGTCATTTACAGTGAGAGAGTGTGAGAGAAACAGTGTGGTCATTTACAGTGAGAGAGTGTGAGAGAAACAGCGTGGTCATTTACAGTGAGAGAGTGTGAGAGAAACAGCTTGTTCATTTACAGTGAGAGAGTGTGAGAGAAACAGCATGGTCATTTACAGTGAGAGAGTGTGAGAGAAACAGTGTGGTCATTAACAGTGAGAGAGTGTGAGAGAAACAGTGTGGTCATTTACAGTGAGAGAGTGTGAGAGAAACAGCTTGGTCATTTACAGTGAGAGAGTGTGAGAGAAACAGAGTGGTCATTTACAGTGAGAGAGTGTGAGAGAAACAGTGTGGTCATTTAACAGTGAGAGAGTGTGAGAGAAATCAGTGGTCTTTTACAGTGAGAGTGTGTAAGAGAAACAGCATGGTCATTTACAGTGAGAGAGTTTGAGAGAAACAGCATGGTCATTTACAGTGTGAGAGTGTGAGAGAAACAGTGTGGTCATTTACAGTGAGAGAGTGTGAGAGAAACTGTGTGGTCATTTACAGTGAGAGAGTGTGAGCGAAACAGTGTGGTCATTTACAGTGAGAGAGTGTGAGAGAAACAGTGTGGTCATTTACAGTGAGAGAGTGTGAGAGAAACAGTGTGGTCATTTACAGTGAGAGTGTGAGAGAAACAGCTTGGTCATTTACAGTGAGAGTGTGAGAGAAACAGTGTGGTCATTTACAGTGAGAGAGTGTGAGAGAAACAGTGTGGTCATTTACAGTGAGAGAGTGTGAGAGAAACAGTTTGGTCATTTACAGTGAGAGAGTGTGAGAGAAACAGTGTGGTCATTTACAGTGAGAGAGTGTGAGAGAAACAAAGTGGTCATTTACAGTGAGAGAGTGTGAGAGAAACAGGCTGGTCATTTACAGTGAGAGTGTGTGAGAGAAACAGTGTGGTCATTTACAGTGAGAGAGTGTGAGAGAAAACAGTGTGGTCATTTACAGGTGGAGAGAGTGTGGAGAGAAACAGCGTGGTCATTTACAGTGAGAGAGTGTGAGAGAAACAGCATGTCATTTACAGTGAGAGAGTGTGAGAGAAACAGTGTGGTCATTTACAGTGAGAGAGTGTGAGAGAAAACAGTGTGGTCTATTTACAGTGAGAGAGTGTGAGAGAAACAGTCGTGGTCATTTACAGTGAGAGAGTGTGAGAGAAACAGCTTGGTCATTTACAGTGAGAGAGTGTGAGAGAAACAGTGTGGTCATTTACAGTGAGAGAGTGTGAGAGAAACAGTGTGGTCATTTACAGTGAGAGAGTGTGAGAGAAACAGTGTGGTCATTTAGAGTGAGAGAGTGTGAGTGAAACAGCATGGTCATTTACAGTGAGAGTTTGTGAGAGAAACAGAGTGGTCATTACAGTGAGAGAGTGTGAGAGAAACAGTGCGGTCATTTAAAGCGAGAGAATGTGAGAGAAACAGTGCGGTCATTTACAGTGAGAGTGTGTGAGAGAAACAGCTTGGTCATTTACAGTGAGAAGGTGTGAGAGAAACAGTGTGGTCATTTACAGTGAGAGAGTGTGAGAGAAACAGCATGGTCATTTACAGTGGGAGAGTGTGAGAGAAACAGCATGGTCATTTACAGTGAGAGAGTGTGAGAGAAACAGTGTGGTCATTTACAGTGAGAGAGTGTGAGAGAAACAGTGTGGTCATTTACAGTGAGAGAGTGTGAGAGAAACAGATTGGTTATTTACAGTGAGAGGGTGTGAGAGAAACAGCGTGGTCATTTACAGTGAGAGAGTGTGAGAGAAACATCATGGTCATTTACAGTGAGAGAGTGTGAGAGATACAGTGTGGTCATTTACAGTGAGAGAGTGTGAGAGAAACAGTGTGGTCATTTACAGTGAGAGAGTGTGAGAGAAACAGTGCGGTCATTTACAGCGAGAGAGTGTGAGAGAAACAGTGTGGTCATTCACAGTGAGAGTGTCTGATAGAAACAGTGTGGTCATTTACAGTGAGAGAGTGTGAGAGAAAGAGTGCGGTCATTTACAGCGAGAGAGTGTGAGAGAAACAGTGTGGTCATTTACAGTGAGAGAGTGTGAGAGAAACAGTGTGGTCATTTACAGTGAGAGAGTGTGAGAGAAACAGCTGTGTCATTTACATGCAGAGAGTGTGAGAGAAACAGCAGTGGTCATTTACAGTGAGAGAGTGTGAGAGAAAACAGTGCTGGTCATTTACAGTGAGAGAGTGTGAGAGAAACAGTGTGGTCATTTACAGCGATAGAGTGTGAGAGAAAGCATGGTCATTTACAGTGAGAGTGTGTGAGAGAAACAGCTTGGTCATTTACAGTGAGAAGGTGTGAGAGAAACAGTGTGGTCATTTACAGTGAGAGAGTGTGAGAGAAACAGTGTGGTCATTTACAGTGAGAGAGTGTGAGAGAAACAGTGTGTCATTTACAGTGAGAGAGTGTGAGAGAAACAGTGTGGTCATTTAGAGTGAGAGAGTGTGAGAGAAACAGTGTGGTCATTTACAGTGAGAGAGTGTGAGAGAAACAGTGTGGTCATTTACAGTGAGAGTGTGTGAGAGAAACAGCATGGTCATTTACAGTGAGAGAGTGTGAGAGAAACAGTGTGGTCATTTACAGTGAGAGAGTGTGAGAGAAACAGTGTGGTCATTTACAGTGAGAGAGTGTGAGAGAAACAGCTTTGTCATTTGCAGTGAGAGAGTGTGAGAGAAACAGTGTGGTCATTTACAGTGAGAGAGTGTGAGAGAAACAGTGTGGTCATTTACAGTGAGAAGTGTGAGAGAAACAGCATGTCATTTACAGTGAGAGAGTGTGAGAGAAACAGTCGTGGGTCATTTACAGTGAGAGAGTGTGAGAGAAACTGTATGGGTCATTTACAGTGAGAGAGTGTGACGAGAAACAGCGATGGTCATTTACAGTGAGAGAGTGTGAGAGAAACAGTGTGGTCATTTACAGTGAGAGAGTGTGAGAGAGACACTGGTCATTTACAGTGATAGAGTGTGAGAGAAACAGTATGGTCATTTACAGTGAGAGAGTGTGAGAGAAACAGTGTGGTCATTTACAGTGAGAGAGTGTGAGAGAAACAGTGTGGTCATTTACAGTGAGAGAGTGTGAGAGAAACAGTGTGGTCATTTACAGTGAGAGAGTGTGAGAGAAACAGTGTGGTCATTTACAGTGAGAGAGTGTGAGAGAAACAGCGTTGTCATTTACAGTGAGAGAGTGTGAGAGAAACATCATTGTCATTTACAGTGAGAGAGTGTGAGAGAAACAGTGTGGTCATTTACAGTGAGAGAGTGTGAGAGAAACAGTGTGGTCATTTACAGTGAGAGAGTGTGAGAGAAACAGTGTGGTCTTTACAGTGAGAGAGTGTGAGAGAAACAGTGTGGTCATTTACAGTGAGAGAGTGTGAGAGAAACAGTGTGGTCATTTAGAGTGAGAGTGTGTGAGAGAACAGCTGTGGTCATTTACAGTGAGAGAGTGTGAGAGAAACAGTGTGGTCATTTACAGTGAGAGAGTGTGAGAGAAACAGCATGGTCATTTACAGTGAGAGAGTGTGAGAGAGAGCATGGTCATTTATAGTGAGAGAGTGTGAGAGAAACAGTGTGGTCATTTACAGTGAGAGAGTGTGAGAGAAACAGTGTGGTCATTTACAGTGAGAGAGTGTGAGAGAAACAGTTTTGTCATTTACAGTGAGAGAGTGTGAGAGAAACAGTGTGGTCATTTACAGTGAGAGAGTGTGAGAGAAACAGCTTGGTCATTTACAGTGAGAGGGTGTGAGAGAAACAGTGTGGTCATTTACAGTGAGAGAGTGTGAGAGAAACAGTGTGGTCATTTACAGTGAGAGAGTGTGAGAGAAACAGCATGGTCATTTACAGTGAGAGAGTGTGAGAGAAACAGTGTGGTCATTTACGGTGAGTGTGAGAGAAACAGTGTGGTCATTAAAGTGAGAGAGTGTGAGAGAAATAGTGTGGTAATTTACAGTGAGAGAGTGTGAGAGAAACAGTGTCGTCATTTACAGTGAGAGAGTGTGAGAGAAACAGTGTGGTCATTTACAGTGAGAGAGTGTGAGAGAAACAGTGTGGTCATTTACAGTGAGAGAGTGTGAGAGAAAGAGTGTGGACTATTACAGTGAGAGAGTGTGAGAGAAACAGTGTGGTCATTTACAGTGAGAGAGTGTGAGAGAAACAGTGTGGTCATTTACAGTGAGAGAGTGTGAGAGAAACAGTGTGGTCATTTACAGTGAGAGAGTGTGAGAGAAACAGTGTGGTCATTTACAGTGAGAGAGTGTGAGAGAAACAGTGTGGTCATTTACAGTGAGAGAGTGTGAGAGAAACAGCTGTGGTCATTTACAGTGAGAGAGTGTGAGAGAAACAGAGTGGTCATTTACAGTGAGAGAGTGTGAGAGAAACAGTTGGTCATTTACAGTGAGAGAGTGTGAGAGAAACAGTGTGGTCATTTACAGTGAGAGAGTGTGAGAGAAACAGTGTGGTCATTTACAGTGAGAGAGTGTGAGAGAAACAGCTTGGTCATTTACAGTGAGAGAGTGTGAGAGAGGGCATGGTCATTTATAGTGAGAGAGTGTGAGAGAAACAGCATGGTCATTTACAGTGAGAGAGTGTGAGAGAAACAGTGTGGTCATTTACAGTGAGAGAGTGTGAGAGAACAGCTGTGGTCATTTACAGTGAGAGAGTGTGAGAGAGAAGGTGTGGTCATTTACAGTGAGAGAGTGTGAGAGAAACAGTGTGGTCATTTACAGTGAGAGAGTGTGAGAGAAACAGTGTGGTCATTTACAGTGAGAGAGTGTGAGAGAAACAGTGTGGTCATTTACAGTGAGAGAGTGTGAGAGAAACAGTGTGGTCATTTACAGTGAGAGAGTGTCAGAAAAACAGCATGGTCATTTACAGTGAGAGAGTGTGAGAGAAACAGCGTGGTCATTTACAGTGAGAGAGTGTGAGAGAAACAGTATGGTCATTTAAAGTGAGAGAGTGTGAGAGAAACAGTGTGGTCATTTACGGCGAGAGAGTGTGAGAGAAACAGTGTGGTCGTTTACAGTGAGAGAGTGTGAGAGAAACAGTGTGGTCATTTACAGTGAGAGAGTGTGAGAGAAACAGTGTGGTCATTTAAGTGAGAGGGGTGTGAGAGAAACAGTGTGGTCATTTACAGTGAGAGAGTGTTAGAGAAACAGTGTGGTCATTTACAGTGAGAGAGTGTTAGGGAAACAGTGTGGTCATTTAGGGTGAGAGAGTTTGGGAGAAACAGAGTGGTCATTTACAGCGAGAGAGTATGAGAGAAACACGAGTGGTCATTTACAGTGAGAGAGTGTGGAGAGAAAACAGTGTGGTCATTTACAGATGAGAGAGTGTGAGAGAAACAGTGTGGTCATTTACAGTGAGAGAGTGTGAGAGAAACAGTGTGGTCATTTACAGTGAGAGAAGTGTGAGAGAAACCGTGGGCTTGGTCATTTACAGTGAGAGAGTGTGAGAGAGAGCAGATGGTCATTTACAGTGAGAGAGTGTGAGAGAAACAGTGTGGTCATTTACAGTGAGAGAGTGTGAGAGAAAGAGTGTGGTCATTTACAGTGAGAGAGTGTGAGAGAAACAGTGTGGTCATTTACAGTGAGAGAGTGTGAGAGAAACAGTGTGGTCATTTACAGTGAGAGAGTGTGAGAGAAACAGTGTGGTCATTTACAGTGAGAGAGTGTGAGAGAAACAGCTTGGTCATTTACAGTGAGAGAGTGTGAGAGAAACAGTGTGGTCATTTACAGTGAGAGAGTGTGAGAGAAACAGTGTGGTCATTTACAGTGAGAGAGTGTGAGAGAAACAGTGTGGTCATTTACAGTGAGAGAGTGTGAGAGAAACAGTGTGGTCATTTACAGTGAGAGAGTGTGAGAGAAACAGTGTGGTCATTTACAGTGAGAGAGTGTGAGAGAAACAGTGTGGTCATTTACAGTGAGAGAGTGTGAGAGAAACAGTGTGGTCATTTACAGTGAGAGAGTGTGAGAGAAACAGCATGGTCATTTACAGTGAGAGAGTGTGAGAGAAACAGTGTGGTCATTTACAGTGAGAGAGTGTGAGAGAAACAGCGTGGTCATTTACAGTGAGAGAGTGTGAGAGAAACAGCTTTGTCATTTACAGTGAGAGAGTGTGAGAGAAACAGTGTGGTCATTTACAGTGAGAGAGTGTGAGAGAAACGTCGTTGTCATTTACAGTGAGAAAGCATGAGAGAAACAGTGTGGTCATTTACAGTGAGAGAGAAACAGCATGGTCATTTACAGCAAGAGAGTGTGAGAGAAGCAGCATGGGCATTTACAGTGAGAGAGAAACAGTGTGGTCATTTACAGTGAGAGAGTGTGAGAGAAACATTGTGGTCATTTACAGTGAGAGAGTGTGAGACAAACAAAGTGGTCATTTACAGTGACAGAGAGTGATAGAAACAGTGGCGTCATTTACAGTGTGAGAATGTGAGTGAAACAGCTTGGTCATTTACAGTGAGAAGGTGTGAGAGAAACAGTGTGGTCATTTACAATGAGAGTGTGTGAGAGAAACAGCATGGTCATTTACAGTGAGAGAGTGTGAGAGAAACAGTGTGGTCATTTACAGTGAGAGAGTGTGAGAGAAACAGTGTGGTCATTTACAGTGAGAGAGTGTGAGAGAAACAGTGTGGTCATTTACAGTGAGAGAGTGTGAGAGAAACAGCATGGTCATTTACAGTGAGAGAGTGTGAGAGAAACAGTGTGGTCATTTACAGTGAGAGAGTGTGAGAGAAACAGCATGGTCATTTACAGTGAGAGAGTGTGAGAGAAACAGCATGGTCATTTACAGTGAGAGAGTGTGAGAGAAACAGTGTGGTCATTTACAGTGAGAGAGTGTGAGAGAAACAGTGTGGTCATTTACAGTGAGAGAGTGTGAGAGAAACAGTGTGGTCATTTACAGTGAGAGAGTGTGAGAGAAACAGTGTGGTCATTTACAGTGAGAGTGTGTGAGAAACAGTGTGTCATTTACAGTGAGAGAGTGTGAGAGAAACAATGTGGTCATTTACAGTGTGAGAGTGTGAGAGAAACAGTGTGGTCATTTACAGTGAGAGAGTGTGAGAGAGAGCATGGTCATTTATAGTGAGAGAGTGTGAGAGAAACAGTGTGGTCATTTACAGTGAGAGAGTGTGAGAGAAACAGTGTGGTCATTTACAGTGAGAGAGTGTGAGAGGAACAGCTTGGTTATTTACAGTGAGAGGGAGTGAGAGAAACAGTGTGGTTATTTACAGTGAGAGAGTGTGAGAGAAACAGTGAGGTCATTTACAGTGAGAGAGTGTGAGAGAAACAGTGTGGTCATTTACAGTGAGAGAGTGTGAGAGAAACAGCATTGTCATTTACAGTGAGAGAGTGTGAGAGAAACAGTGTGGTCATTTACAGTGAGAGAGTGTGAGAGAAACAGTGTGGTCATTTACAGTGAGAGAGTGTGAGAGAAACAGTGTGGTCATTTACAGTGAGAGAGTGTGAGAGAAACAGTGTGGTCATTTACAGTGAGAGAGTGTGAGAGAAACAGTGTGGTCATTTACAGTGAGAGAGTGTGAGAGAAACAGTGTGGTCATTTACAGTGAGAGAGTGTGAGAGAAACAGTATGGTCATTTACAGTGAGAGAGTGTGAGAGAAACAGTGTGGTCATTTACAGTGAGAGAGTGTGAGAGAAACAGTGTGGTCATTTACAGTGAGAGAGTGTGAGAGATAGAGTGTGGACATTTACAGTGAGAGAGTGTGAGAGAAACAGCATGGTCATTTACAGTGAGAGAGTGTGAGAGAAACAGTGTGGTCATTTACAGTGAGAGAGTGTTATAGAAAGAGTGTGGACTTTTACAGTGAGAGAGTGTGAGAGAAACAGTGTGGTCATTTACAGTGAGAGAGTGTGAGAGAAACAGTGGGTTCATTTACAGTGAGAGAGTGTGAGAGAAACAGTGTGGTCATTTACAGTGAGAGAGTGTGAGAGAAACAGTGTGGTCATTTACAGTGAGAGAGTGATGAGAGAAACAGCAGTGGGTCATTTACAGTGAGAGAGTGTGAGAGAAACAGTGTGGTCATTTACAGTGAGAGAGTGTGAGAGAAACAGTGTGGTCATTTACAGTGAGAGAGTGTGAGAGAACAGTGTGGTCATTTACAGTGAGAGAGTGTGAGAGAAACAAGCATGGTCATTTACGGTGAGAGGGTGTGAGAGAAACAGCGTGGTCATTTACAGTGAGAGAGTGTGAGAGAAACAGTGTGGTCATTTACAGTGAGAGAGTGTGAGAGAAACAGTGTGTTCATTTACAGTGAGAGAGTGTGAGAGAAAGAGCGTGGACATTTACAGTGAGAGAGTGGGAGAGAAACAGTGTGGTCATTTACAGTGAGAGAGTGGGAGAGAAGAGTGTGGACTTTTACAGTGAGAGAGTGTGAGAGAAACAGTGTGGTCATTTACAGTGAGAGAGTGTGAGAGAAAGAGCATGGTCATTTACAGTGAGAGGGTGTGAGAGAAACAGTGTGGTCATTTACAGTGAGAGAGTGTGAGAGAAACAGCATGGTCATTTAGAGTGAGAGAGTGTGAGAGAAACAGCGTGGTCATTTAAAGTCAGAGAGTGTGAGAGAAACAGTGTGGTCATTTACAGTGAGAGAGTGTGAGAGAAACAGTGTGGTCATTTACAGTGAGAGAGTGTGAGAGAAACAGTGTGGTCAATTACAGTGAGAGGGTGTGAGAGAAACATAGTGGTCATTTACAGTGAGAGAGTGTGAGAGAAACAGTGTGGTCATTTACCGTGAGAGAGTGTGAGAGAAACAGCATGGGTCATTTACAGGAGAGAGTGTGAGAGAAACAGTGTGGTCATTTACAGTGAGAGAGTGTGAGAGAAACAGCTGTGGTCATTTACAGTGAGAGAGTGTGAGAGAAACAGTGTGGTCATTTACAGTGAGAGAGTGTGAGAGAAACAGCTGTGGTCATTTACAGTGAGAGAGTGTGGAGAGAAACAGCATGGTCATTTACAGTGAGAGAGTGTGAGAGAGAACAGTTTGGTCATTTACAGTGAGAGAGTGTGAGAGAAAACAGCTGTGGTCATTTAAGTGAGAGAGTGTGAGAGAAAACAGTGTGGTCATTTACAGTGAAGAGTGTGAGAGAAGAGCAGTGCTTAGTTACAGTGAGAGAGTGTGAGAGAAACAACATGGCCATTTAGAGTGAGAGAATGTGAGTGAAACAGTGTTGTCGTTTACAGTGAGAGAGTGTGAGAGAAACAGTGTGGTCATTTAACAGTGAGAGAGTGTGAGAGAAACAGGCATGGGTCATTTACAGTGAGAGAGTGTAGAGAAACAGTGGGTGGTCATTACAGTGAGAGAGTGGTGAGAGAAACAGCGTGGTCATTTACAGTGAGAGAGTGTGAGAGTAACCAGTGTGGCATTTCAGTGAGAGAGTTGTGAGAGAAACAACGTGTCATTTTACAGTGAGAGAGTGTGATAGAGAAACAGTGTGGTCATTACAGGCGGAGTGTGTGGAGAAAATCGTGCGGTCATTTAAGTGAGGAGGGGGTGAGGAGAGAAAGCAGTGTGGTCATTTACAGTGACGAGGGAGTGTGAAGAAAACAGTGTGGTCATTTACAGTGAGAGAGTGTGAGAGAAACAGTGTGGTCATTTACAGTGAGAGAGTGTGAGAGAAACAGTGTGGTCATTTACAGTGAGAGAGTGTGAGAGAAACAGTGTGGTCATTTACAGTGAGAGAGTATGAGAGAAACAGTGTGGTCATTTACAGTGAGAGAGTGTGAGAGAAACAGTGTGGTCATTTACAGTGAGAGAGTGAGAGAGAAACAGTGTGGTCATTTACAGTGAGAGAGTGTGAGAGAAACAGTGTGGTCATTTACAGTGAGAGAGTGTGAGAGAAACAGTGTGGTCATTTACAGTGAGAGAGTGTGAGAGAAACAGTGTGGTCATTTACAGTGAGAGAGTGTGAGAGAAACAGTGTGGTCATTTACAGAGAGAGTGTGAGAGAAACAGTGTGTTCATTTACAGTGAGAGAGTGTGAGAGAAACAGTGTGGTCATTTACAGTGAGAGAGTGTGACAGAAAGAGCGTGGATTTTTACAGTGAGAGAGTGTGAGAGAAACAGTGTGGTCATTTACAGTGAGAGAGTGTGAGAGAAACAGCATGGTCATTTACAGTGAGAGTGTGAGAGAAACAGTGTGGTCATTTACAGTGAGAGAGTGTGAGAGAAACAGTGTGGTCGTTTACAGTGAGAGAGTGTGAGAGAAACAGTGTGGTCATTTACAGTGAGAGAGTGTGAGAGAAAGAGCGTGGACATTTACAGTGAGAGAGTGTGAGAGAAACAGTGTGGTCATTAACAGTGAGAGAGTGTGAGAGAAACAGTGGTCATTTACAGTGAGAGAGTGTGAGAGAAACAGCATGGTCATTTACAGTGAGAGAGTGTGAGAGAAACAGTGTGGTCATTTAGAGTCAGATAGTGTGAGAGAAACAGTGTGGTCATTTACAGTGAGAGAGTGTGAGAGAAACAGTGTGGTCATTTACAGTGAGAGAGTGTGAGAGAAACAGTGTGGTCATTTACAGTGAGAGAGTGTGGGAGAAACAGTGCGGTCATTTACAGTGAGAGGGTGTGAGAGAAACAGCATGGTCATTTACAGTGAGAGGGTGTGAGAGAAACAGTGTGGTCATTTACAGTGAGAGAGTGTGAGAGAAACAGTGTGGTCATTTACAGTGAGAGAGTGTGAGAGAAACAGTGTGGTCATTTACAGTGAGAGAGTGTGAGAGAAACAGTGTGGTCATTTACAGTGAGAGAGTGTGAGAGAAACAGGTCATTTACAGTGAGAGAGTGTGAGAGAAACAGTGTGGTCATTTACAGTGAGAGAGTGTGAGAGAAACAGTGTGGTCATTTACAGTGAGAGAGTGTGAGAGAAACAGTGTGGTCATTTACAGTGAGAGAGTGTGAGAGAAACAGCATGGTCATTTACAGTGAGAGAGTGTGAGAGAAACAGTGTGGTCATTTACAGTGAGAGAGTGTGAGAGAAAAAGTGTGGTCATTTACAGTGAGAGAGTGTGAGAGAAACAGTGTGGTCATTTACAGTGAGAGAGTGTGAGAGAAACAGCATGGTCATTTACAGTGAGAGAGTGTGAGAGAAACAGTGTGGTCATTTACAGTGAGAGAGTGTGAGAGAAACAGCATGGTCATTTACAGTGAGAGAGTGTGAGAGAAACAGTGTGGTCATTTACAGTGAGAGAGTGTGAGAGAAACAGTGTGGTCATTTACAGTGAGAGAGTGTGAGAGAAACAGTGTGGTCATTTACAGTGAGAGAGTGTGAGAGAAACAGTGTGGTCATTTACAGTGAGAGAGTGTGAGAGAAACAGCATGGTCATTTACAGTGTGAGAGTGTGAGAGAGAGCACTGTCATTTACAGTGAGAGAGTGTGAGAGAAACAGTGTGGTCATCTAAAGTCAGAGATTGCGAGAGAAACATTGTGGTCATTTACAGTGAGAGAGTGTGAGAGAAACAGTGTGGTCATTTACGATGAGTGTGAGAGAAACAGTGTGGTCATTTACAGTGAGAGAGTGAGAGAGAAACAGTGTGGTCATTTACAGTGAGAGAGTGTGAGAGAAACAGTGTGGTCATTTACAGTGAGAGAGTGTGTGAGAAACAGCGTGGATTTTTACAGTGAGAGAGTGTGAGAGAACAGAATGGTCATTTAAAGTGAGAGAGTGTGAGAGAAACAGTGTGGTCATTAACGGCTGAGAGAGTGTGAAAGAAACAGTGCTGGTCGTTACATGCGAGAGAGGTAGTGAGAGAAAGAGTGTGTACATTTTACAGTGAGAGAGAGTGATGAGAGAACAGTGGTGGACATTTACAGTGAGAGAGAGTGTGAGAGAAACAGTGTGGTCATTACAGTGAGAGAGTGTGAGAAGAACAGATCGTGGACATTTCACATGATGAGAGTGTGAGACAGAAAGAGCTGTGGATCATTTACAGTGAGAGAGAGTGAGAGAAACAGCTGTGGATCTTTTACAGTGAGGAAGAGTGTGAGAGAAACAGTGCTGGTCATTTACAATTTAGAGGTGTGTAGAGAAATCAGCATGGTCATTTACAGTGAGAGAGTGTGAGAGAAACAGTGTGGTCATTTACAGTGAGAGAGTGTGAGAGAAACTGCATTGTCATTTTCAGTGAGTGTGAGAGAAACAGTGTGGTCACTTACAGTGAGAGAGTGTGATAGAAAAAGTGTGGTCATTTACAGCGCGAGAGTGTGAGAAAAACAGTGTGGTCATTTACAGTGAGAGAGTGTGAGAGAAAGAGTGTGGTCATTTACAGTGAGAGAGTGTGAGAGGAACAGCTTGGTCATTTACAGTGAGAGAGTGTGAGAGAAACAGCGTGGTCATTTACAGTGAGAGAGTGTGAGAGAGGGCATGGTCATTTATAGTGAGAGAGTGTGAGAGAAAGAGCATGGTCATTACAGTGAGAGAGTGTGAGAGAAACAGTGTGGTCATTTACAGTGAGAGAGTGTGAGAGAAACAGTGTGGTCATTTACAGTGAGAGAGTGTGAGAGAAACAGTGTGGTCATTTACAGTGAGAGAGTGTGAGAGAAACAGTGTGGTCATTTACAGTGAGAGAGTGTAAGAGAACAGTGTGGTCATTTACAGTGAGAGAGTGTGAGAGAAACAGTGTGGTCATTTACAGTGAGAGAGTGTGAGAGAAGCAGTGGTCATTTAAAGTGAGAGAGTGTGAGAGAAACAGTGTGGTCATTTACAGTGAGAGAGTGTGAGAGAAACAGTGTGGTCATTTACAGTGAGAGAGTGTGAGAGAAACAGTGTGGTCATTTACAGTGAGAGAGTGTGAGAGAAACAGTGTGGTCATTTACAGTGAGAGAGTGTGAGAGAAACAGTGTGGTCATTTACAGTGAGAGAGTGTGAGAGAACACATGGTCATTTACAGTGAGAGAGTGTGAGAGAAACAGTGGTCATTTACAGTGAGAGAGTGTGAGAGAAACAGTGTGGTCATTTACAGTGAGAGAGTGTGAGAGAAACAGCTTTGTCATTTACAGTGAGAGAGTGTGAGAGAAACAGTGTGGTCATTTACAGTGAGAGAGTGTGAGAGAAACAACGTGGTCATTTACAGTGAGAGAGTGTGATAGAAAACGTGTGGTCATTTACAGCGAGAGAGTGTGAGAAAATCAGTGTGGTCATTTAAAGTGAGAGAGTGTGAGAGAAACAGCTGGGGTCATTTACAGTGGAGAGAGTGTGTGAGAGAAGCATGTTGTCATTTAGAGTGAGAGAGTGTGAGAGAAACAGCGTGGTCATTTACAGTGAGAGAGTGTGGAGAGAAACAGTGTGGTCATTTACAGTGAGAGAGTGTGAGAGAAAACAGTGTGGTCATTTACAGTGGAGAGAGTGTGAGAGAAGACAGCTGTGGTCATTTACAGTGAGAGAGTGTTGAGAGAAACAGTATGGGTCATTACAGTGAGAGAGTGTGAGAGAAACAGTTGGTCATTTACAGATGAGAGAGTGTGTGAGAGAAACAGAGTGTGGTCATTTACAGTGAGAGAGTGTGAGAGAAACAGAGAGGTCATTTACAGTGAGAGAGTGTGAGAGAAACAGTGTGGTCATTTACATTGAGAGAGTGTGAGAGAAACACTGTGGTCATTTACAGTGAGAGAGTGTGAGAGAAAAGGAGTTGTCATTTACAGTGAGAGAGTGTGAGAGAAAAAGTGTGGTCATTTACAGTGAGAGAGTGTGAGAGAAACAGTGTGGTCATTTACAGTGAGAGAGTGTGAGAGAAAAGTGTGGTCATTTACAGTGAGAGAGTGTGAGAGAAACAGTGTGGTCATTTACAGTGAGAGAGTTTGAGAGAAACAGTGTGGTCTTTAAAGCAAGAGAGTGTGAGAGAAACACTGTGGTCATTCACAGTGAGAGAGTGTGAGAAAAACAGTGTGGTCATTTACAGTGAGAGAGTGTGAGAGAAACAGTGTGGTCATTTACAGTGAGTGCGAGAGAAACAGTGTGGTCATTTACAGTGAGAGAGTGTGAGAGAAACAGTGTGGTCATTTACAGTGAGAGAGTGTGAGAGAAACAGTGTGGTCATTTACAGTGAGAGAGTGTGAGAGAAACAGTGTGGTCATTTACAGTGAGAGAGTGTGAGAGAAACAGCATGGTCATTTACAGTGAGAGAGTGTGAGAGAAACAGTGTGGTCATTTACAGTGAGAGAGTGTGAGTGAGAGCATGGTCATTTACAGTGAGAGAGTGTGAGAGAAACAGCATGGTCATTTACAGTGAGAGAGTGTGAGAGAAACAGTGCGGTCATTTACAGTGAGAGAGTGTGAGAGAAACAGTGTGGTCATTTACAGTGAGAGAGTGTGAGAGAAACAGTGTGGTCATTTACAGTGAGAGAGTGTGAGAGAAACAGCATGGTCATTTACAGTGAGAGAGTGTGAGAGAAACAGTGTGGTCATTTACAGTGAGAGAGTGTGAGAGAAACAGTGTGGTCATTTACAGTGAGAGAGTGTGAGAGAAACATTGTGGTCATTTACAGTGAGAGAGTGTGAGAGAAACAGTGTGGTCATTTACAGTGAGAGAGTGTGAGAGAAACATCATTGTCATTTACACTGAGAGAGTGTGAGAGAAACAGCATGGTCATTTCCAGTGAGAGTTTGTGAGAGAAACAGTGTGGTCATTTACAGTGAGAGAGTGTGAGAGAAACAGCTTGGTCATTTACAGTGAGAAGGTGTGAGAGAAACAGTGTGGTCTTTTCAGTGAGAGAGTGTGAGAGGAAACAACGTGTGGTCATTTACAGTGAGAGAGTGTGAGAGAAACAGCTTTGTCATTTTCAGTGAGAGAGTGTGAGAGAAACAGTGCGGTCGCTTACAGTGAGAGAGTGTGAGAGAAACAACGTGGTCATTTACAGTGAGAGAGTGTGATAGAAAACGTGTGGTCATTTACAGCGAGAGAGTGTGAGAAAATCAGTGTGGTCATTTAAAGTGAGAGAGTGAGAGAGAAAGAGTGTGGACATTTACATTGCGAGAGTGTGAGAGAAACAGTGTGGTCATTTACAGTGAGAGAGTGTGAGAGAAACAGTGTGGTCATTTACAGTGAGAGAGTGTGAGAGAAACAGTTTGGTCATTTACAGTGGGAGAGTGTGAGAGAAACAGCGTGGTCATTTACAGTGAGAGAGTGTGAGAGAAATGCATGGTCATTTACAGTGAGAGAGTGTGAGAGAAACAGTGTGGTCATTTACAGTGAGAGAGTGTGAGAGAAACAGTGTGGTCATTTACAGTGAGAGAGTGTGAGAGAAACAGTGTGGTCATTTACAGTGAGAGAGTGTGAGAGAAACAGTGTGGTCATTTACAGTGAGAGAGTGTGAGAGAAACAGCATGGTCATTTACAGTGAGAGAGTGTGAGAGAAACAGTGTGGTCATTTACAGTGAGAGAGTGTGAGAGAAACAGTGTGGTCATTTACAGTGAGAGTGTGAGAGAAACAGTGTGGTCATTTACAGTGAGAGAGTGTGAGAGAAACAGTGTGGTCATTTACAGTGAGAGAGTGTGAGAGAAACAGCATGGTCATTTACAGTGAGAGAGTGTGAGAGAAACAGCATGGTCATTTACAGTGAGAGAGTGTGAGTGAGAGCATGTTCATTTATAGTGAGAGAGTGTGAGAGAAACAGCATGGTCATTTACAGTGAGAGAGTGTGAGAGAAACAGTGTGGTCATTTACAGTGAGAGAGTGTGAGAGAAACAGTGTGGTCATTTACAGTGAGAGAGTGTGAGAGAAACAGTGTGGTCATTTACAGTGAGAGAGTGTGAGAGAAACAGTGTGGTCATTTACAGTGAGAGAGTGTGAGAGAAACAGTGTGGTCATTTACAGTGAGAGAGTGTGAGAGAAACAGTGTGGTCATTTACAGTGAGAGAGTGTGAGAGAAACAGTGTGGTCATTTACAGTGAGAGAGTGTGAGAGAAACAGTGTGGTCATTTACAGTGAGAGAGTGTGAGAGAAACAGTGTGGTCATTTACAGTGAGAGAGTGTGAGAGAAACAGTGTGGTCATTTACAGTGAGAGAGTGTGAGAGAAACAGTGTGGTCATTTACAGTGAGAGAGTGTGAGAGAAACAGTGTGGTCATTTACAGTGAGAGAGTGTGAGAGAAACAGTGTTGGTCATTTACAGTGAGAGAGTGTGAGAGAAACAGTGTGGTCATTTACAGTGAGAGAGTGTGAGAGAAACAGCATGTTCGTTTACAGTGAGAGAGTGTGAGAGAAACAGTGTGGTCATTTACAGTGAGAGAGTGTGAGAAAAACAGTGTGGTCATTTACAGTGAGAGAGTGTGAGAGAAACAGTGTGGTCATTTACAGTGAGAGAGTGTGAGAGAAACAGAGTGGTCATTTACAGTGAGAGAGTGTGAGAGAAACAGTGTGGTCATTTACAGTGAGAGAGTGTGAGAGAAACAGCATGGTCATTTACAGTGAGAGAGTGTGAGAGAAACAGTGTGGTCATTTACAGTGAGAGAGTGTGAGAGAAACAGTGTGGTCATTTACAGTGAGAGAGTGTGAGAGAAACAGTGTGGTCATTTACAGTGAGAGAGTGTGAGAGAAACAGTGTGGTCATTTACAGTGAGAGAGTGTGAGAGAAAGCATGGTCATTTACAGTGAGAGAGTGTGAGAGACAGTGTGGTCGTTTAGAGTGAGAGAGCGTGAGAGAAACAGTGTGGTCATTTTACAGTGAGAGAGTGTGAGAGAAAGCAGTGGTCATTTACAGTGAGAGATGTGATAGAAAGAGCGATGGACATTTACAGTGAGAGAGTGTGAGAGAAACAGTGTGGTCATTTAACTGTGAGAGAGTGGTGAGAGAAACAGTGTGGTCATTTACAGTGAGAGAGTGTGAAGAGAAACAGTGTGGCATTTACAGTGAGAGAGTGTGAAGAAACAGTGGGGTCATTTACAGTGAGAGATGTTGAAGAAACAGCTTGGTCATTTACAGTGAGAGGGTGTGAGAGAAACAGTGTGGGTCATTTACAGTGAGAGAGTGTGAGAGAAACAGAGTGGTCATTTACATTGAGAGTGTGTGAGAGGAAACAGTGCGTCATTTACAGTGAGAGAGTGTGAGAGAGAACAGTGTGGTCATTTACAGTGAGATGAGTGATAGGAAACAGTGTGGTCATTTACAGTGAGAGTGTGTGAGAGAAACAGCATGGTCATTTACAGTGAGAGAGTGTGAGAGAAACAGTGTGGTCATTTACAGTGAGAGAGTGTGAGAGAAACAGTGTGGTCATTAAAAGCGAGAGAGTGTGAGAGAAACAGTGTGGTCATTTACAGTGAGAGAGTGTGAGAGAAACAGTGTGGTCATTTACAGTGAGAGAGTGTGAGAGAAACAGTGTGGTCATTTACAGTGAGAGAGTGTGATAGAAACAGTGTGGTCATTTACAGTGAGAGAGTGTGAGAGAAACAGTGTGGTCATTTACAGTGAGAGAGTGTGAGAGAAACAGTGTGGTCATTTACAGTGAGAGAGTGTGAGAGAAACAGTGTGGTCATTTACAGTGAGAGAGTGTGAGAGAAACAGTGTGGTCATTTACAGTGAGAGAGTGTGAGAGAAACAGTGTGGTCATTTACAGTGAGAGAGTGTGAGAGAAACAGTGTGGTCATTTACAGTGAGAGAGTGTGAGAGAAACAGCATTGTCATTTACAGTGAGAGAGTGTGAGAGAAACAGCATGGTCATTTCCAGTGAGAGTTTGTGAGAGAAACAGAGTGATCATTTCCAGTGAGAGACTGTGAGAGAAACTGTGTGGTCATTTACAGTGAGAGAGTGTGAGAGAAACAGTGTGGTCATTTACAGTGAGAGAGTTTGAGAGATAGAGTGTGGACATTTACAGTGAGAGAGTGTGAGAGAAACAGCATGGTCATTTACAGTGAGAGAGTGTGAGAGAGAACAGCTGCTCATTTACAGTGAGAGAGTGTGAGAGAAACAGTGTGGTCATTTAAAGTGAGAGAGTGTGCGAGAGAAACAGGCTGTGGGTAATTTACAGTGAGAGAGTGTGAGAAGAGAAACAGTGTGGTCATTACAGTGAGAGAGTGTGAGGAGAAACAGTGTGGTCATTTACAGTGAGAGAGTGTGAGAGAAACAGCATGGTCATTTACAGTGAGAGGGTGTGAGAGAAACAGCGTGGTCATTTACAGTGAGAGAGTGTGAGAGAAACAGCATGGTCATTTACAGAGAGAGGGTGTGAGAGAAACAGTGTGGTCATTTACAGTGAGAGAGTGTGAGAGAAACAGTGTGGTCATTTACAGTGAGAGAGTGTGAGAGAAACAGTGTGGTCATTTACAGTGAGAGAGTGTGAGAGAAACAGCATGGTCATTTACAGTGAGAGAGTGTGAGAGAAACAGTGTGGTCATTTACAGTGAGAGAGTGTGAGAGAAACAGTGTGGTCATTTACAGTGAGAGAGTGTGAGAGAAACAGTGTGGTCATTTACAGTGAGAGAGTGTGAGAGAAACAGCATGGTCATTTACAGTGAGAGAGTGTGAGAGAAACAGTGTGGTCATTTACAGTGAGAGAGTGTGAGAGAAACAGTGTGGTCATTTACAGTGAGAGAGTGTGAGAGAAACAGTGTGGTCATTTACAGTGAGAGAGTGTGAGAGAAACAGTGTGGTCATTTACAGTGAGAGAGTGTGAGAGAAACAGTGTGGTCATTTACAGTGAGAGAGTGTGAGAGAAACAGTGTGGTCATTTACAGTGAGAGAGTGTGAGAGAAACAGTGTGGTCATTTACAGTGAGAGGGTGTGAGAGAAACAGCGTGGTCATTTACAGTGAGAGAGTGTGAGAGAAACATTGTGGTCATTTACAGTGAGTGAGTGTGAGAGAAACAGGTGGTCATTTACAGTGATAGAGTGTGAGAGAAACAGCTGTGGTCCTTTTACAGTGAGAGAGTGTGAGAGAAAGCAGTGTGGTCATTTTACAGTGAGAGAGTGTGAGAGAAACAGCGTGGTCATTTACAGTGTGAGAGAGTGAGAGAAACAGAGTGGTAATTTACAGTGAGAGAGTGTGAGAGAAACAGTGTGGTCATTTACAGTGAGAGAAACAGCATGGTCATTTACAGTGAGAGAGTGTGAGAGAAACAGTGTGGTCTTTTACAGTGAGAGAGTGTGAGAGAAACAGCGTGGTCATTTACAGTGAGAGAGTGTTAGAGAAAGCAGTGGTCATTTAACAGTGAGAGAGTGGTGAGAGAAACAGTGTGGTCATTTACAGTGAGAGAGTGTGAGAGAAACAGTGTGGTCATTTACAGTGAGAGAGTGTGAGAGAAACAGTGTGGTCATTTACAGTGAGAGAGTGTGAGAGAAACAGTGTGGTCATTTACAGTGAGAGAGTGTGAGAGAAACAGTGTGGTCATTTACAGTGAGAGAGTGTGAGAGAAACAGTGTGGTCATTTACAGTGAGAGAGTGTGAGAGAAACAGTGTGGTCATTTACAGTGAGAGAGTGTGAGAGAAACAGTGTGGTCATTTACAGTGAGAGAGTGTGAGAGAAACAGTGTGGTCATTTACAGTGAGAGAGTGTGAGAGAAACAGTGTGGTCATTTACAGTGAGAGAGTGTGAGAGAAAGAGTGTGGACATTTACATTGAGAGAGTGTGAGAGAAACAGTGTGGTCATTTACAGTGAGAGAGTGTGAGAGAAACAGTGTGGTCATTTACAGTGAGAGAGTGTGAGAGAAACAGTGTGGTCATTTACAGTGAGAGAGTGTGAGAGAAACAGCATGGTCATTTACAGTGAGAGAGTGTGAGAGAAACAGTGTGGTCATTTACAGTGAGAGAGTGTGAGAGAAACAGTGTGGTCATTTACAGTGAGAGAGTGTGAGAGAAAACATGTGGTCATTTACAGTGAGAGAGTGTGAGAGAAACAGTGTGGTCATTTACAGTGAGAGAGTGTGAGAGAAACAGTGTGGTCATTTACAGTGAGAGAGTGTGAGAGAAACAGTGTGGTCATTTACAGTGAGAGAGTGTGAGAGAAACAGTGTGGTCATTTACAGTGAGAGAGTGTGAGAGAAACAGTGTGGTCATTTACAGTGAGAGAGTGTGAGAGAAACAGTGTGGTCATTTACAGTGAGAGAGTGTGAGAGAAACAGTGTGGTCATTTACAGTGAGAGAGTGTGAGAGAAACAGTGTGGTCATTTACAGTGAGAGAGTGTGAGAGAAACAGTGTGGTCATTTACAGTGAGAGAGTGTGAGAGAAACAGTGTGGTCATTTACAGTGAGAGAGTGTGAGAGAAACAGTGTGGTCATTTACAGTGAGAGAGTGTGAGAGAAACAGTGTGGTCATTTACAGTGAGAGAGTGTGAGAGAAACAGTGTGGTCATTTACAGTGAGAGAGTGTGAGAGAAACAGTGTGGTCATTTACAGTGAGAGAGTGTGAGAGAAACAGTGTGGTCATTTACAGTGAGAGAGTGTGAGAGAAACAGTGTGGTCATTTACAGTGAGAGAGTGTGAGAGAAACAGTGTGGTCATTTACAGTGAGAGAGTGTGAGAGAAACAGTGTGGTCATTTACAGTGAGAGAGTGTGAGAGAAACAGTGTGGTCATTTACAGTGAGAGAGTGTGAGAGAAACAGTGTGGTCATTTACAGTGAGAGAGTGTGAGAGAAACAGTGTGGTCATTTACAGTGAGAGAGTGTGAGAGAAACAGTGTGGTCATTTACAGTGAGAGAGTGTGAGAGAAACAGTGTGGTCATTTACAGTGAGAGAGTGTGAGAGAAACAGTGTGGTCATTTACAGTGAGAGAGTGTGAGAGAAACAGTGTGGTCATTTACAGTGAGAGAGTGTGAGAGAAACAGTGTGGTCATTTACAGTGAGAGAGTGTGAGAGAAACAGTGTGGTCATTTACAGTGAGAGAGTGTGAGAGAAACAGTGTGGTCATTTACAGTGAGAGAGTGTGAGAGAAACAGTGTGGTCATTTACAGTGAGAGAGTGTGAGAGAAACAGTGTGGTCATTTACAGTGAGAGAGTGTGAGAGAAACAGTGTGGTCATTTACAGTGAGAGAGTGTGAGAGAAACAGTGTGGTCATTTACAGTGAGAGAGTGTGAGAGAAACAGTGTGGTCATTTACAGTGAGAGAGTGTGAGAGAAACAGTGTGGTCATTTACAGTGAGAGAGTGTGAGAGAAACAGTGTGGTCATTTACAGTGAGAGAGTGTGAGAGAAACAGTGTGGTCATTTACAGTGAGAGAGTGTGAGAGAAACAGTGGTCATTTACAGTGAGAGAGTGTGAGAGAAACAGTGTGGTCATTTACAGTGAGAGAGTGTGAGAGAAACAGTGTGGTCATTTACAGTGAGAGAGTGTGAGAGAAACAGTGTGGTCATTTACAGTGAGAGAGTGTGAGAGAAACAGTGTGGTCATTTACAGTGAGAGAGTGTGAGAGAAACAGTGTGGTCATTTACAGTGAGAGAGTGTGAGAGAAACAGTGTGGTCATTTACAGTGAGAGAGTGTGAGAGAAACAGTGTGGTCATTTACAGTGAGAGAGTGTGAGAGAAACAGTGTGGTCATTTACAGTGAGAGAGTGTGAGAGAAACAGTGTGGTCATTTACAGTGAGAGAGTGTGAGAGAAACAGTGTGGTCATTTACAGTGAGAGAGTGTGAGAGAAACAGTGTGGTCATTTACAGTGAGAGAGTGTGAGAGAAACAGTGTGGTCATTTACAGTGAGAGAGTGTGAGAGAAACAGTGTGGTCATTTACAGTGAGAGAGTGTGAGAGAAACAGTGTGGTCATTTACAGTGAGAGAGTGTGAGAGAAACAGTGTGGTCATTTACAGTGAGAGAGTGTGAGAGAAACAGTGTGGTCATTTACAGTGAGAGAGTGTGAGAGAAACAGTGTGGTCATTTACAGTGAGAGAGTGTGAGAGAAACAGTGTGGTCATTTACAGTGAGAGAGTGTGAGAGAAACAGTGTGGTCATTTACAGTGAGAGAGTGTGAGAGAAACAGTGTGGTCATTTACAGTGAGAGAGTGTGAGAGAAACAGTGTGGTCATTTACAGTGAGAGAGTGTGAGAGAAACAGTGTGGTCATTTACAGTGAGAGAGTGTGAGAGAAACAGTGTGGTCATTTACAGTGAGAGAGTGTGAGAGAAACAGTGTGGTCATTTACAGTGAGAGAGTGTGAGAGAAACAGTGGTCATTTACAGTGAGAGAGTGTGAGAGAAACAGTGTGGTCATTTACAGTGAGAGAGTGTGAGAGAAACAGTGTGGTCATTTACAGTGAGAGAGTGTGAGAGAAACAGTGTGGTCATTTACAGTGAGAGAGTGTGAGAGAAACAGTGTGGTCATTTACAGTGAGAGAGTGTGAGAGAAACAGTGTGGTCATTTACAGTGAGAGAGTGTGAGAGAAACAGCATGGTCATTTACAGTGAGAGAGTGTGAGAGAAACAGTGTGGTCATTTACAGTGAGAGAGTGTGAGAGAAACAGTGTGGTCATTTACAGTGAGAGAGTGTGAGAGAAACAGTGTGGTCATTTACAGTGAGAGAGTGTGAGAGAAACAGTGTGGTCATTTACAGTGAGAGAGTGTGAGAGAAACAGTGTGGTCATTTACAGTGAGAGAGTGTGAGAGAAACAGTGTGGTCATTTACAGTGAGAGAGTGTGAGAGAAACAGTGTGGTCATTTACAGTGAGAGAGTGTGAGAGAAACAGTGTGGTCATTTACAGTGAGAGAGTGTGAGAGAAACAGTGTGGTCATTTACAGTGAGAGAGTGTGAGAGAAACAGTGTGGTCATTTACAGTGAGAGAGTGTGAGAGAAACAGTGTGGTCATTTACAGTGAGAGAGTGTGAGAGAAACAGTGTGGTCATTTACAGTGAGAGAGTGTGAGAGAAACAGTGTGGTCATTTACAGTGAGAGAGTGTGAGAGAAACAGTGTGGTCATTTACAGTGAGAGAGTGTGAGAGAAACAGTGTGGTCATTTACAGTGAGAGAGTGTGAGAGAAACAGTGTGGTCATTTACAGTGAGAGAGTGTGAGAGAAACAGTGTGGTCATTTACAGTGAGAGAGTGTGAGAGAAACAGTGTGGTCATTTACAGTGAGAGAGTGTGAGAGAAACAGTGTGGTCATTTACAGTGAGAGAGTGTGAGAGAAACAGTGTGGTCATTTACAGTGAGAGAGTGTGAGAGAAACAGTGTGGTCATTTACAGTGAGAGAGTGTGAGAGAAACAGTGTGGTCATTTACAGTGAGAGAGTGTGAGAGAAACAGTGTGGTCATTTACAGTGAGAGAGTGTGAGAGAAACAGTGTGGTCATTTACAGTGAGAGAGTGTGAGAGAAACAGTGTGGTCATTTACAGTGAGAGAGTGTGAGAGAAACAGTGTGGTCATTTACAGTGAGAGAGTGTGAGAGAAACAGTGTGGTCATTTACAGTGAGAGAGTGTGAGAGAAACAGTGTGGTCATTTACAGTGAGAGAGTGTGAGAGAAACAGTGTGGTCATTTACAGTGAGAGAGTGTGAGAGAAACAGTGTGGTCATTTACAGTGAGAGAGTGTGAGAGAAACAGTGTGGTCATTTACAGTGAGAGAGTGTGAGAGAAACAGTGTGGTCATTTACAGTGAGAGAGTGTGAGAGAAACAGTGTGGTCATTTACAGTGAGAGAGTGTGAGAGAAACAGTGTGGTCATTTACAGTGAGAGAGTGTGAGAGAAACAGTGTGGTCATTTACAGTGAGAGAGTGTGAGAGAAACAGTGTGGTCATTTACAGTGAGAGAGTGTGAGAGAAACAGTGTGGTCATTTACAGTGAGAGAGTGTGAGAGAAACAGTGTGGTCATTTACAGTGAGAGAGTGTGAGAGAAACAGTGTGGTCATTTACAGTGAGAGAGTGTGAGAGAAACAGTGTGGTCATTTACAGTGAGAGAGTGTGAGAGAAACAGTGTGGTCATTTACAGTGAGAGAGTGTGAGAGAAACAGTGTGGTCATTTACAGTGAGAGAGTGTGAGAGAAACAGTGTGGTCATTTACAGTGAGAGAGTGTGAGAGAAACAGTGTGGTCATTTACAGTGAGAGAGTGTGAGAGAAACAGTGTGGTCATTTACAGTGAGAGAGTGTGAGAGAAACAGTGTGGTCATTTACAGTGAGAGAGTGTGAGAGAAACAGTGTGGTCATTTACAGTGAGAGAGTGTGAGAGAAACAGTGTGGTCATTTACAGTGAGAGAGTGTGAGAGAAACAGTGTGGTCATTTACAGTGAGAGAGTGTGAGAGAAACAGTGTGGTCATTTACAGTGAGAGAGTGTGAGAGAAACAGTGTGGTCATTTACAGTGAGAGAGTGTGAGAGAAACAGTGTGGTCATTTACAGTGAGAGAGTGTGAGAGAAACAGTGTGGTCATTTACAGTGAGAGAGTGTGAGAGAAACAGTGTGGTCATTTACAGTGAGAGAGTGTGAGAGAAACAGTGTGGTCATTTACAGTGAGAGAGTGTGAGAGAAACAGTGTGGTCATTTACAGTGAGAGAGTGTGAGAGAAACAGTGTGGTCATTTACAGTGAGAGAGTGTGAGAGAAACAGTGTGGTCATTTACAGTGAGAGAGTGTGAGAGAAACAGTGTGGTCATTTACAGTGAGAGAGTGTGAGAGAAACAGTGTGGTCATTTACAGTGAGAGAGTGTGAGAGAAACAGTGTGGTCATTTACAGTGAGAGAGTGTGAGAGAAACAGTGTGGTCATTTACAGTGAGAGAGTGTGAGAGAAACAGTGTGGTCATTTACAGTGAGAGAGTGTGAGAGAAACAGTGTGGTCATTTACAGTGAGAGAGTGTGAGAGAAACAGTGTGGTCATTTACAGTGAGAGAGTGTGAGAGAAACAGTGTGGTCATTTACAGTGAGAGAGTGTGAGAGAAACAGTGTGGTCATTTACAGTGAGAGAGTGTGAGAGAAACAGTGTGGTCATTTACAGTGAGAGAGTGTGAGAGAAACAGTGTGGTCATTTACAGTGAGAGAGTGTGAGAGAAACAGTGTGGTCATTTACAGTGAGAGAGTGTGAGAGAAACAGTGTGGTCATTTACAGTGAGAGAGTGTGAGAGAAACAGTGTGGTCATTTACAGTGAGAGAGTGTGAGAGAAACAGTGTGGTCATTTACAGTGAGAGAGTGTGAGAGAAACAGTGTGGTCATTTACAGTGAGAGAGTGTGAGAGAAACAGTGTGGTCATTTACAGTGAGAGAGTGTGAGAGAAACAGTGTGGTCATTTACAGTGAGAGAGTGTGAGAGAAACAGTGTGGTCATTTACAGTGAGAGAGTGTGAGAGAAACAGTGTGGTCATTTACAGTGAGAGAGTGTGAGAGAAACAGTGTGGTCATTTACAGTGAGAGAGTGTGAGAGAAACAGTGTGGTCATTTACAGTGAGAGAGTGTGAGAGAAACAGTGTGGTCATTTACAGTGAGAGAGTGTGAGAGAAACAGTGTGGTCATTTACAGTGAGAGAGTGTGAGAGAAACAGTGTGGTCATTTACAGTGAGAGAGTGTGAGAGAAACAGTGTGGTCATTTACAGTGAGAGAGTGTGAGAGAAACAGTGTGGTCATTTACAGTGAGAGAGTGTGAGAGAAACAGTGTGGTCATTTACAGTGAGAGAGTGTGAGAGAAACAGTGTGGTCATTTACAGTGAGAGAGTGTGAGAGAAACAGTGTGGTCATTTACAGTGAGAGAGTGTGAGAGAAACAGTGTGGTCATTTACAGTGAGAGAGTGTGAGAGAAACAGTGTGGTCATTTACAGTGAGAGAGTGTGAGAGAAACAGTGTGGTCATTTACAGTGAGAGAGTGTGAGAGAAACAGTGTGGTCATTTACAGTGAGAGAGTGTGAGAGAAACAGTGTGGTCATTTACAGTGAGAGAGTGTGAGAGAAACAGTGTGGTCATTTACAGTGAGAGAGTGTGAGAGAAACAGTGTGGTCATTTACAGTGAGAGAGTGTGAGAGAAACAGTGTGGTCATTTACAGTGAGAGAGTGTGAGAGAAACAGTGTGGTCATTTACAGTGAGAGAGTGTGAGAGAAACAGTGTGGTCATTTACAGTGAGAGAGTGTGAGAGAAACAGTGTGGTCATTTACAGTGAGAGAGTGTGAGAGAAACAGTGTGGTCATTTACAGTGAGAGAGTGTGAGAGAAACAGTGTGGTCATTTACAGTGAGAGAGTGTGAGAGAAACAGTGGTCATTTACAGTGAGAGAGTGTGAGAGAAACAGTGTGGTCATTTAAACTGAGAGAGTGTGAGAGAAACAGTGTGGTCATTTACAGTGAGAGAGTGTGAGAGAAACAGTGTGGTCATTTACAGTGAGAGAGTGCGAGCGAAACAGTGTGGTCATTTACAGTGAGAGAGTGTGAGAGAAATAGCATCGTCATTTATAGTGAGAGAGTGTGAGAGAAACAGTGTTGTCATTTAGAGTGAGAGAATGTGAGTGAAACAGTGTTGTCGTTTACAGTGAGAGAGTGTGAGAGAAACAGTGTGGTCATTTAAACTGAGAGAGTGTGAGAGAAACAGTGTGGTCATTTACAGTGAGAGAGTGTGAGAGAAACAGTGTGGTCATTTACAGTGAGAGAGTGTGAGAGAAACAGTGTGGTCATTTACAGTGAGAGAGTGTGAGAGAAACAGTGTGGTCATTTACAGTGAGAGAGTGTGAGAGAAACAGTGTGGTCATTTACAGTGAGAGAGTGTGAGAGAAACAGTGTGGTCATTTACAGTGAGAGAGTGTGAGAGAAACAGTGTGGTCATTTACAGTGAGAGAGTGTGAGAGAAACAGTGTGGTCATTTACAGTGAGAGAGTGTGAGAGAAACAGTGTGGTCATTTACAGTGAGAGAGTGTGAGAGAAACAGTGTGGTCATTTACAGTGAGAGAGTGTGAGAGAAACAGTGTGGTCATTTACAGTGAGAGAGTGTGAGAGAAACAGTGTGGTCATTTACAGTGAGAGAGTGTGAGAGAAACAGTGTGGTCATTTACAGTGAGAGAGTGTGAGAGAAACAGTGTGGTCATTTACAGTGAGAGAGTGTGAGAGAAACAGTGTGGTCATTTACAGTGAGAGAGTGTGAGAGAAACAGTGTGGTCATTTACAGTGAGAGAGTGTGAGAGAAACAGTGTGGTCATTTACAGTGAGAGAGTGTGAGAGAAACAGTGTGGTCATTTACAGTGAGAGAGTGTGAGAGAAACAGTGTGGTCATTTACAGTGAGAGAGTGTGAGAGAAACAGTGTGGTCATTTACAGTGAGAGAGTGTGAGAGAAACAGTGTGGTCATTTACAGTGAGAGAGTGTGAGAGAAACAGTGTGGTCATTTACAGTGAGAGAGTGTGAGAGAAACAGTGTGGTCATTTACAGTGAGAGAGTGTGAGAGAAACAGTGTGGTCATTTACAGTGAGAGAGTGTGAGAGAAACAGTGTGGTCATTTACAGTGAGAGAGTGTGAGAGAAACAGTGTGGTCATTTACAGTGAGAGAGTGTGAGAGAAACAGTGTGGTCATTTACAGTGAGAGAGTGTGAGAGAAACAGTGTGGTCATTTACAGTGAGAGAGTGTGAGAGAAACAGTGTGGTCATTTACAGTGAGAGAGTGTGAGAGAAACAGTGTGGTCATTTACAGTGAGAGAGTGTGAGAGAAACAGTGTGGTCATTTACAGTGAGAGAGTGTGAGAGAAACAGTGTGGTCATTTACAGTGAGAGAGTGTGAGAGAAACAGTGTGGTCATTTACAGTGAGAGAGTGTGAGAGAAACAGTGTGGTCATTTACAGTGAGAGAGTGTGAGAGAAACAGTGTGGTCATTTACAGTGAGAGAGTGTGAGAGAAACAGTGTGGTCATTTACAGTGAGAGAGTGTGAGAGAAACAGTGTGGTCATTTACAGTGAGAGAGTGTGAGAGAAACAGTGTGGTCATTTACAGTGAGAGAGTGTGAGAGAAACAGTGTGGTCATTTACAGTGAGAGAGTGTGAGAGAAACAGTGTGGTCATTTACAGTGAGAGAGTGTGAGAGAAACAGTGTGGTCATTTACAGTGAGAGAGTGTGAGAGAAACAGTGTGGTCATTTACAGTGAGAGAGTGTGAGAGAAACAGTGTGGTCATTTACAGTGAGAGAGTGTGAGAGAAACAGTGTGGTCATTTACAGTGAGAGAGTGTGAGAGAAACAGTGTGGTCATTTACAGTGAGAGAGTGTGAGAGAAACAGTGTGGTCATTTACAGTGAGAGAGTGTGAGAGAAACAGTGTGGTCATTTACAGTGAGAGAGTGTGAGAGAAACAGTGTGGTCATTTACAGTGAGAGAGTGTGAGAGAAACAGTGTGGTCATTTACAGTGAGAGAGTGTGAGAGAAACAGTGTGGTCATTTACAGTGAGAGAGTGTGAGAGAAACAGTGTGGTCATTTACAGTGAGAGAGTGTGAGAGAAACAGTGTGGTCATTTACAGTGAGAGAGTGTGAGAGAAACAGTGTGGTCATTTACAGTGAGAGAGTGTGAGAGAAACAGTGTGGTCATTTACAGTGAGAGAGTGTGAGAGAAACAGTGTGGTCATTTACAGTGAGAGAGTGTGAGAGAAACAGTGTGGTCATTTACAGTGAGAGAGTGTGAGAGAAACATCACGGTCATTTACAGTGAGAGAGTGTGAGAGAAACAGTGTGGTCATTTACAGTGAGAGAGTGTGAGAGAAACAGTGTGGTCATTTACAGTGAGAGAGTGTGAGAGAAACAGTGTGGTCATTTACAGTGAGAGAGTGTGAGAGAAACAGTGTGGTCATTTACAGTGAGAGAGTGTGAGAGAAACAGTGTGGTCATTTACAGTGAGAGAGTGTGAGAGAAACAGTGTGGTCATTTACAGTGAGAGAGTGTGAGAGAAACAGTGTGGTCATTTACAGTGAGAGAGTGTGAGAGAAACAGTGTGGTCATTTACAGTGAGAGAGTGTGAGAGAAACAGTGTGGTCATTTACAGTGAGAGAGTGTGAGAGAAACAGTGTGGTCATTTACAGTGAGAGAGTGTGAGAGAAACAGTGTGGTCATTTACAGTGAGAGAGTGTGAGAGAAACAGTGTGGTCATTTACAGTGAGAGAGTGTGAGAGAAACAGTGTGGTCATTTACAGTGAGAGAGTGTGAGAGAAACAGTGTGGTCATTTACAGTGAGAGAGTGTGAGAGAAACAGTGTGGTCATTTACAGTGAGAGAGTGTGAGAGAAACAGTGTGGTCATTTACAGTGAGAGAGTGTGAGAGAAACAGTGTGGTCATTTACAGTGAGAGAGTGTGAGAGAAACAGTGTGGTCATTTACAGTGAGAGAGTGTGAGAGAAACAGTGTGGTCATTTACAGTGAGAGAGTGTGAGAGAAACAGTGTGGTCATTTACAGTGAGAGAGTGTGAGAGAAACAGTGTGGTCATTTACAGTGAGAGAGTGTGAGAGAACAGTGTGGTCATTTACAGTGAGAGAGTGTGAGAGAAACAGTGTGGTCATTTACAGTGAGAGAGTGTGAGAGAAACAGTGTGGTCATTTACAGTGAGAGAGTGTGAGAGAAACAGTGTGGTCATTTACAGTGAGAGAGTGTGAGAGAAACAGTGTGGTCATTTACAGTGAGAGAGTGTGAGAGAAACAGTGTGGTCATTTACAGTGAGAGAGTGTGAGAGAAACAGTGTGGTCATTTACAGTGAGAGAGTGTGAGAGAAACAGTGTGGTCATTTACAGTGAGAGAGTGTGAGAGAAACAGTGTGGTCATTTACAGTGAGAGAGTGTGAGAGAAACAGTGTGGTCATTTACAGTGAGAGAGTGTGAGAGAAACAGTGTGGTCATTTACAGTGAGAGAGTGTGAGAGAAACAGTGTGGTCATTTACAGTGAGAGAGTGTGAGAGAAACAGTGTGGTCATTTACAGTGAGAGAGTGTGAGAGAAACAGTGTGGTCATTTACAGTGAGAGAGTGTGAGAGAAACAGTGTGGTCATTTACAGTGAGAGAGTGTGAGAGAAACAGTGTGGTCATTTACAGTGAGAGAGTGTGAGAGAAACAGTGTGGTCATTTACAGTGAGAGAGTGTGAGAGAAACAGTGTGGTCATTTACAGTGAGAGAGTGTGAGAGAAACAGTGTGGTCATTTACAGTGAGAGAGTGTGAGAGAAACAGTGTGGTCATTTACAGTGAGAGAGTGTGAGAGAAACAGTGTGGTCATTTACAGTGAGAGAGTGTGAGAGAAACAGTGTGGTCATTTACAGTGAGAGAGTGTGAGAGAAACAGTGTGGTCATTTACAGTGAGAGAGTGTGAGAGAAACAGTGTGGTCATTTACAGTGAGAGAGTGTGAGAGAAACAGTGTGGTCATTTACAGTGAGAGAGTGTGAGAGAAACAGTGTGGTCATTTACAGTGAGAGAGTGTGAGAGAAACAGTGTGGTCATTTACAGTGAGAGAGTGTGAGAGAAACAGTGTGGTCATTTACAGTGAGAGAGTGTGAGAGAAACAGTGTGGTCATTTACAGTGAGAGAGTGTGAGAGAAACAGTGTGGTCATTTACAGTGAGAGAGTGTGAGAGAAACAGTGTGGTCATTTACAGTGAGAGAGTGTGAGAGAAACAGTGTGGTCATTTACAGTGAGAGAGTGTGAGAGAAACAGTGTGGTCATTTACAGTGAGAGAGTGTGAGAGAAACAGTGTGGTCATTTACAGTGAGAGAGTGTGAGAGAAACAGTGTGGTCATTTACAGTGAGAGAGTGTGAGAGAAACAGTGTGGTCATTTACAGTGAGAGAGTGTGAGAGAAACAGTGTGGTCATTTACAGTGAGAGAGTGTGAGAGAAACAGTGTGGTCATTTACAGTGAGAGAGTGTGAGAGAAACAGTGTGGTCATTTACAGTGAGAGAGTGTGAGAGAAACAGTGTGGTCATTTACAGTGAGAGAGTGTGAGAGAAACAGTGTGGTCATTTACAGTGAGAGAGTGTGAGAGAAACAGTGTGGTCATTTACAGTGAGAGAGTGTGAGAGAAACAGTGTGGTCATTTACAGTGAGAGAGTGTGAGAGAAACAGTGTGGTCATTTACAGTGAGAGAGTGTGAGAGAAACAGTGTGGTCATTTACAGTGAGAGAGTGTGAGAGAAACAGTGTGGTCATTTACAGTGAGAGAGTGTGAGAGAAACAGTGTGGTCATTTACAGTGAGAGAGTGTGAGAGAAACAGTGTGGTCATTTACAGTGAGAGAGTGTGAGAGAAACAGTGTGGTCATTTACAGTGAGAGAGTGTGAGAGAAACAGTGTGGTCATTTACAGTGAGAGAGTGTGAGAGAAACAGTGTGGTCATTTACAGTGAGAGAGTGTGAGAGAAACAGTGTGGTCATTTACAGTGAGAGAGTGTGAGAGAAACAGTGTGGTCATTTACAGTGAGAGAGTGTGAGAGAAACAGTGTGGTCATTTACAGTGAGAGAGTGTGAGAGAAACAGTGTGGTCATTTACAGTGAGAGAGTGTGAGAGAAACAGTGTGGTCATTTACAGTGAGAGAGTGTGAGAGAAACAGTGTGGTCATTTACAGTGAGAGAGTGTGAGAGAAACAGTGTGGTCATTTACAGTGAGAGAGTGTGAGAGAAACAGTGTGGTCATTTACAGTGAGAGAGTGTGAGAGAAACAGTGTGGTCATTTACAGTGAGAGAGTGTGAGAGAAACAGTGTGGTCATTTACAGTGAGAGAGTGTGAGAGAAACAGTGTGGTCATTTACAGTGAGAGAGTGTGAGAGAAACAGTGTGGTCATTTACAGTGAGAGAGTGTGAGAGAAACAGTGTGGTCATTTACAGTGAGAGAGTGTGAGAGAAACAGTGTGGTCATTTACAGTGAGAGAGTGTGAGAGAAACAGTGTGGTCATTTACAGTGAGAGAGTGTGAGAGAAACAGTGTGGTCATTTACAGTGAGAGAGTGTGAGAGAAACAGTGTGGTCATTTACAGTGAGAGAGTGTGAGAGAAACAGTGTGGTCATTTACAGTGAGAGAGTGTGAGAGAAACAGTGTGGTCATTTACAGTGAGAGAGTGTGAGAGAAACAGTGTGGTCATTTACAGTGAGAGAGTGTGAGAGAAACAGTGTGGTCATTTACAGTGAGAGAGTGTGAGAGAAACAGTGTGGTCATTTACAGTGAGAGAGTGTGAGAGAAACAGTGTGGTCATTTACAGTGAGAGAGTGTGAGAGAAACAGTGTGGTCATTTACAGTGAGAGAGTGTGAGAGAAACAGTGTGGTCATTTACAGTGAGAGAGTGTGAGAGAAACAGTGTGGTCATTTACAGTGAGAGAGTGTGAGAGAAACAGTGTGGTCATTTACAGTGAGAGAGTGTGAGAGAAACAGTGTGGTCATTTACAGTGAGAGAGTGTGAGAGAAACAGTGTGGTCATTTACAGTGAGAGAGTGTGAGAGAAACAGTGTGGTCATTTACAGTGAGAGAGTGTGAGAGAAACAGTGTGGTCATTTACAGTGAGAGAGTGTGAGAGAAACAGTGTGGTCATTTACAGTGAGAGAGTGTGAGAGAAACAGTGTGGTCATTTACAGTGAGAGAGTGTGAGAGAAACAGTGTGGTCATTTACAGTGAGAGAGTGTGAGAGAAACAGTGTGGTCATTTACAGTGAGAGAGTGTGAGAGAAACAGTGTGGTCATTTACAGTGAGAGAGTGTGAGAGAAACAGTGTGGTCATTTACAGTGAGAGAGTGTGAGAGAAACAGTGTGGTCATTTACAGTGAGAGAGTGTGAGAGAAACAGTGTGGTCATTTACAGTGAGAGAGTGTGAGAGAAACAGTGTGGTCATTTACAGTGAGAGAGTGTGAGAGAAACAGTGTGGTCATTTACAGTGAGAGAGTGTGAGAGAAACAGTGTGGTCATTTACAGTGAGAGAGTGTGAGAGAAACAGTGTGGTCATTTACAGTGAGAGAGTGTGAGAGAAACAGTGTGGTCATTTACAGTGAGAGAGTGTGAGAGAAACAGTGTGGTCATTTACAGTGAGAGAGTGTGAGAGAAACAGTGTGGTCATTTACAGTGAGAGAGTGTGAGAGAAACAGTGTGGTCATTTACAGTGAGAGAGTGTGAGAGAAACAGTGTGGTCATTTACAGTGAGAGAGTGTGAGAGAAACAGTGTGGTCATTTACAGTGAGAGAGTGTGAGAGAAACAGTGTGGTCATTTACAGTGAGAGAGTGTGAGAGAAACAGTGTGGTCATTTACAGTGAGAGAGTGTGAGAGAAACAGTGTGGTCATTTACAGTGAGAGAGTGTGAGAGAAACAGTGTGGTCATTTACAGTGAGAGAGTGTGAGAGAAACAGTGTGGTCATTTACAGTGAGAGAGTGTGAGAGAAACAGTGTGGTCATTTACAGTGAGAGAGTGTGAGAGAAACAGTGTGGTCATTTACAGTGAGAGAGTGTGAGAGAAACAGTGTGGTCATTTACAGTGAGAGAGTGTGAGAGAAACAGTGTGGTCATTTACAGTGAGAGAGTGTGAGAGAAACAGTGTGGTCATTTACAGTGAGAGAGTGTGAGAGAAACAGTGTGGTCATTTACAGTGAGAGAGTGTGAGAGAAACAGTGTGGTCATTTACAGTGAGAGAGTGTGAGAGAAACAGTGTGGTCATTTACAGTGAGAGAGTGTGAGAGAAACAGTGTGGTCATTTACAGTGAGAGAGTGTGAGAGAAACAGTGTGGTCATTTACAGTGAGAGAGTGTGAGAGAAACAGTGTGGTCATTTACAGTGAGAGAGTGTGAGAGAAACAGTGTGGTCATTTACAGTGAGAGAGTGTGAGAGAAACAGTGTGGTCATTTACAGTGAGAGAGTGTGAGAGAAACAGTGTGGTCATTTACAGTGAGAGAGTGTGAGAGAAACAGTGTGGTCATTTACAGTGAGAGAGTGTGAGAGAAACAGTGTGGTCATTTACAGTGAGAGAGTGTGAGAGAAACAGTGTGGTCATTTACAGTGAGAGAGTGTGAGAGAAACAGTGTGGTCATTTACAGTGAGAGAGTGTGAGAGAAACAGTGTGGTCATTTACAGTGAGAGAGTGTGAGAGAAACAGTGTGGTCATTTACAGTGAGAGAGTGTGAGAGAAACAGTGTGGTCATTTACAGTGAGAGAGTGTGAGAGAAACAGTGTGGTCATTTACAGTGAGAGAGTGTGAGAGAAACAGTGTGGTCATTTACAGTGAGAGAGTGTGAGAGAAACAGTGTGGTCATTTACAGTGAGAGAGTGTGAGAGAAACAGTGTGGTCATTTACAGTGAGAGAGTGTGAGAGAAACAGTGTGGTCATTTACAGTGAGAGAGTGTGAGAGAAACAGTGTGGTCATTTACAGTGAGAGAGTGTGAGAGAAACAGTGTGGTCATTTACAGTGAGAGAGTGTGAGAGAAACAGTGTGGTCATTTACAGTGAGAGAGTGTGAGAGAAACAGTGTGGTCATTTACAGTGAGAGAGTGTGAGAGAAACAGTGTGGTCATTTACAGTGAGAGAGTGTGAGAGAAACAGTGTGGTCATTTACAGTGAGAGAGTGTGAGAGAAACAGTGTGGTCATTTACAGTGAGAGAGTGTGAGAGAAACAGTGTGGTCATTTACAGTGAGAGAGTGTGAGAGAAACAGTGTGGTCATTTACAGTGAGAGAGTGTGAGAGAAACAGTGTGGTCATTTACAGTGAGAGAGTGTGAGAGAAACAGTGTGGTCATTTACAGTGAGAGAGTGTGAGAGAAACAGTGTGGTCATTTACAGTGAGAGAGTGTGAGAGAAACAGTGTGGTCATTTACAGTGAGAGAGTGTGAGAGAAACAGTGTGGTCATTTACAGTGAGAGAGTGTGAGAGAAACAGTGTGGTCATTTACAGTGAGAGAGTGTGAGAGAAACAGTGTGGTCATTTACAGTGAGAGAGTGTGAGAGAAACAGTGTGGTCATTTACAGTGAGAGAGTGTGAGAGAAACAGTGTGGTCATTTACAGTGAGAGAGTGTGAGAGAAACAGTGTGGTCATTTACAGTGAGAGAGTGTGAGAGAAACAGTGTGGTCATTTACAGTGAGAGAGTGTGAGAGAAACAGTGTGGTCATTTACAGTGAGAGAGTGTGAGAGAAACAGTGTGGTCATTTACAGTGAGAGAGTGTGAGAGAAACAGTGTGGTCATTTACAGTGAGAGAGTGTGAGAGAAACAGTGTGGTCATTTACAGTGAGAGAGTGTGAGAGAAACAGTGTGGTCATTTACAGTGAGAGAGTGTGAGAGAAACAGTGTGGTCATTTACAGTGAGAGAGTGTGAGAGAAACAGTGTGGTCATTTACAGTGAGAGAGTGTGAGAGAAACAGTGTGGTCATTTACAGTGAGAGAGTGTGAGAGAAACAGTGTGGTCATTTACAGTGAGAGAGTGTGAGAGAAACAGTGTGGTCATTTACAGTGAGAGAGTGTGAGAGAAACAGTGTGGTCATTTACAGTGAGAGAGTGTGAGAGAAACAGTGTGGTCATTTACAGTGAGAGAGTGTGAGAGAAACAGTGTGGTCATTTACAGTGAGAGAGTGTGAGAGAAACAGTGTGGTCATTTACAGTGAGAGAGTGTGAGAGAAACAGTGTGGTCATTTACAGTGAGAGAGTGTGAGAGAAACAGTGTGGTCATTTACAGTGAGAGAGTGTGAGAGAAACAGTGTGGTCATTTACAGTGAGAGAGTGTGAGAGAAACAGTGTGGTCATTTACAGTGAGAGAGTGTGAGAGAAACAGTGTGGTCATTTACAGTGAGAGAGTGTGAGAGAAACAGTGTGGTCATTTACAGTGAGAGAGTGTGAGAGAAACAGTGTGGTCATTTACAGTGAGAGAGTGTGAGAGAAACAGTGTGGTCATTTACAGTGAGAGAGTGTGAGAGAAACAGTGTGGTCATTTACAGTGAGAGAGTGTGAGAGAAACAGTGTGGTCATTTACAGTGAGAGAGTGTGAGAGAAACAGTGTGGTCATTTACAGTGAGAGAGTGTGAGAGAAACAGTGTGGTCATTTACAGTGAGAGAGTGTGAGAGAAACAGTGTGGTCATTTACAGTGAGAGAGTGTGAGAGAAACAGTGTGGTCATTTACAGTGAGAGAGTGTGAGAGAAACAGTGTGGTCATTTACAGTGAGAGAGTGTGAGAGAAACAGTGTGGTCATTTACAGTGAGAGAGTGTGAGAGAAACAGTGTGGTCATTTACAGTGAGAGAGTGTGAGAGAAACAGTGTGGTCATTTACAGTGAGAGAGTGTGAGAGAAACAGTGTGGTCATTTACAGTGAGAGAGTGTGAGAGAAACAGTGTGGTCATTTACAGTGAGAGAGTGTGAGAGAAACAGTGTGGTCATTTACAGTGAGAGAGTGTGAGAGAAACAGTGTGGTCATTTACAGTGAGAGAGTGTGAGAGAAACAGTGTGGTCATTTACAGTGAGAGAGTGTGAGAGAAACAGTGTGGTCATTTACAGTGAGAGAGTGTGAGAGAAACAGTGTGGTCATTTACAGTGAGAGAGTGTGAGAGAAACAGTGTGGTCATTTACAGTGAGAGAGTGTGAGAGAAACAGTGTGGTCATTTACAGTGAGAGAGTGTGAGAGAAACAGTGTGGTCATTTACAGTGAGAGAGTGTGAGAGAAACAGTGTGGTCATTTACAGTGAGAGAGTGTGAGAGAAACAGTGTGGTCATTTACAGTGAGAGAGTGTGAGAGAAACAGTGTGGTCATTTACAGTGAGAGAGTGTGAGAGAAACAGTGTGGTCATTTACAGTGAGAGAGTGTGAGAGAAACAGTGTGGTCATTTACAGTGAGAGAGTGTGAGAGAAACAGTGTGGTCATTTACAGTGAGAGAGTGTGAGAGAAACAGTGTGGTCATTTACAGTGAGAGAGTGTGAGAGAAACAGTGTGGTCATTTACAGTGAGAGAGTGTGAGAGAAACAGTGTGGTCATTTACAGTGAGAGAGTGTGAGAGAAACAGTGTGGTCATTTACAGTGAGAGAGTGTGAGAGAAACAGTGTGGTCATTTACAGTGAGAGAGTGTGAGAGAAACAGTGTGGTCATTTACAGTGAGAGAGTGTGAGAGAAACAGTGTGGTCATTTACAGTGAGAGAGTGTGAGAGAAACAGTGTGGTCATTTACAGTGAGAGAGTGTGAGAGAAACAGTGTGGTCATTTACAGTGAGAGAGTGTGAGAGAAACAGTGTGGTCATTTACAGTGAGAGAGTGTGAGAGAAACAGTGTGGTCATTTACAGTGAGAGAGTGTGAGAGAAACAGTGTGGTCATTTACAGTGAGAGAGTGTGAGAGAAACAGTGTGGTCATTTACAGTGAGAGAGTGTGAGAGAAACAGTGTGGTCATTTACAGTGAGAGAGTGTGAGAGAAACAGTGTGGTCATTTACAGTGAGAGAGTGTGAGAGAAACAGTGTGGTCATTTACAGTGAGAGAGTGTGAGAGAAACAGTGTGGTCATTTACAGTGAGAGAGTGTGAGAGAAACAGTGTGGTCATTTACAGTGAGAGAGTGTGAGAGAAACAGTGTGGTCATTTACAGTGAGAGAGTGTGAGAGAAACAGTGTGGTCATTTACAGTGAGAGAGTGTGAGAGAAACAGTGTGGTCATTTACAGTGAGAGAGTGTGAGAGAAACAGTGTGGTCATTTACAGTGAGAGAGTGTGAGAGAAACAGTGTGGTCATTTACAGTGAGAGAGTGTGAGAGAAACAGTGTGGTCATTTACAGTGAGAGAGTGTGAGAGAAACAGTGTGGTCATTTACAGTGAGAGAGTGTGAGAGAAACAGTGTGGTCATTTACAGTGAGAGAGTGTGAGAGAAACAGTGTGGTCATTTACAGTGAGAGAGTGTGAGAGAAACAGTGTGGTCATTTACAGTGAGAGAGTGTGAGAGAAACAGTGTGGTCATTTACAGTGAGAGAGTGTGAGAGAAACAGTGTGGTCATTTACAGTGAGAGAGTGTGAGAGAAACAGTGTGGTCATTTACAGTGAGAGAGTGTGAGAGAAACAGTGTGGTCATTTACAGTGAGAGAGTGTGAGAGAAACAGTGTGGTCATTTACAGTGAGAGAGTGTGAGAGAAACAGTGTGGTCATTTACAGTGAGAGAGTGTGAGAGAAACAGTGTGGTCATTTACAGTGAGAGAGTGTGAGAGAAACAGTGTGGTCATTTACAGTGAGAGAGTGTGAGAGAAACAGTGTGGTCATTTACAGTGAGAGAGTGTGAGAGAAACAGTGTGGTCATTTACAGTGAGAGAGTGTGAGAGAAACAGTGTGGTCATTTACAGTGAGAGAGTGTGAGAGAAACAGTGTGGTCATTTACAGTGAGAGAGTGTGAGAGAAACAGTGTGGTCATTTACAGTGAGAGAGTGTGAGAGAAACAGTGTGGTCATTTACAGTGAGAGAGTGTGAGAGAAACAGTGTGGTCATTTACAGTGAGAGAGTGTGAGAGAAACAGTGTGGTCATTTACAGTGAGAGAGTGTGAGAGAAACAGTGTGGTCATTTACAGTGAGAGAGTGTGAGAGAAACAGTGTGGTCATTTACAGTGAGAGAGTGTGAGAGAAACAGTGTGGTCATTTACAGTGAGAGAGTGTGAGAGAAACAGTGTGGTCATTTACAGTGAGAGAGTGTGAGAGAAACAGTGTGGTCATTTACAGTGAGAGAGTGTGAGAGAAACAGTGTGGTCATTTACAGTGAGAGAGTGTGAGAGAAACAGTGTGGTCATTTACAGTGAGAGAGTGTGAGAGAAACAGTGTGGTCATTTACAGTGAGAGAGTGTGAGAGAAACAGTGTGGTCATTTACAGTGAGAGAGTGTGAGAGAAACAGTGTGGTCATTTACAGTGAGAGAGTGTGAGAGAAACAGTGTGGTCATTTACAGTGAGAGAGTGTGAGAGAAACAGTGTGGTCATTTACAGTGAGAGAGTGTGAGAGAAACAGTGTGGTCATTTACAGTGAGAGAGTGTGAGAGAAACAGTGTGGTCATTTACAGTGAGAGAGTGTGAGAGAAACAGTGTGGTCATTTACAGTGAGAGAGTGTGAGAGAAACAGTGTGGTCATTTACAGTGAGAGAGTGTGAGAGAAACAGTGTGGTCATTTACAGTGAGAGAGTGTGAGAGAAACAGTGTGGTCATTTACAGTGAGAGAGTGTGAGAGAAACAGTGTGGTCATTTACAGTGAGAGAGTGTGAGAGAAACAGTGTGGTCATTTACAGTGAGAGAGTGTGAGAGAAACAGTGTGGTCATTTACAGTGAGAGAGTGTGAGAGAAACAGTGTGGTCATTTACAGTGAGAGAGTGTGAGAGAAACAGTGTGGTCATTTACAGTGAGAGAGTGTGAGAGAAACAGTGTGGTCATTTACAGTGAGAGAGTGTGAGAGAAACAGTGTGGTCATTTACAGTGAGAGAGTGTGAGAGAAACAGTGTGGTCATTTACAGTGAGAGAGTGTGAGAGAAACAGTGTGGTCATTTACAGTGAGAGAGTGTGAGAGAAACAGTGTGGTCATTTACAGTGAGAGAGTGTGAGAGAAACAGTGTGGTCATTTACAGTGAGAGAGTGTGAGAGAAACAGTGTGGTCATTTACAGTGAGAGAGTGTGAGAGAAACAGTGTGGTCATTTACAGTGAGAGAGTGTGAGAGAAACAGTGTGGTCATTTACAGTGAGAGAGTGTGAGAGAAACAGTGTGGTCATTTACAGTGAGAGAGTGTGAGAGAAACAGTGTGGTCATTTACAGTGAGAGAGTGTGAGAGAAACAGTGTGGTCATTTACAGTGAGAGAGTGTGAGAGAAACAGTGTGGTCATTTACAGTGAGAGAGTGTGAGAGAAACAGTGTGGTCATTTACAGTGAGAGAGTGTGAGAGAAACAGTGTGGTCATTTACAGTGAGAGAGTGTGAGAGAAACAGTGTGGTCATTTACAGTGAGAGAGTGTGAGAGAAACAGTGTGGTCATTTACAGTGAGAGAGTGTGAGAGAAACAGTGTGGTCATTTACAGTGAGAGAGTGTGAGAGAAACAGTGTGGTCATTTACAGTGAGAGAGTGTGAGAGAAACAGTGTGGTCATTTACAGTGAGAGAGTGTGAGAGAAACAGTGTGGTCATTTACAGTGAGAGAGTGTGAGAGAAACAGTGTGGTCATTTACAGTGAGAGAGTGTGAGAGAAACAGTGTGGTCATTTACAGTGAGAGAGTGTGAGAGAAACAGTGTGGTCATTTACAGTGAGAGAGTGTGAGAGAAACAGTGTGGTCATTTACAGTGAGAGAGTGTGAGAGAAACAGTGTGGTCATTTACAGTGAGAGAGTGTGAGAGAAACAGTGTGGTCATTTACAGTGAGAGAGTGTGAGAGAAACAGTGTGGTCATTTACAGTGAGAGAGTGTGAGAGAAACAGTGTGGTCATTTACAGTGAGAGAGTGTGAGAGAAACAGTGTGGTCATTTACAGTGAGAGAGTGTGAGAGAAACAGTGTGGTCATTTACAGTGAGAGAGTGTGAGAGAAACAGTGTGGTCATTTACAGTGAGAGAGTGTGAGAGAAACAGTGTGGTCATTTACAGTGAGAGAGTGTGAGAGAAACAGTGTGGTCATTTACAGTGAGAGAGTGTGAGAGAAACAGTGTGGTCATTTACAGTGAGAGAGTGTGAGAGAAACAGTGTGGTCATTTACAGTGAGAGAGTGTGAGAGAAACAGTGTGGTCATTTACAGTGAGAGAGTGTGAGAGAAACAGTGTGGTCATTTACAGTGAGAGAGTGTGAGAGAAACAGTGTGGTCATTTACAGTGAGAGAGTGTGAGAGAAACAGTGTGGTCATTTACAGTGAGAGAGTGTGAGAGAAACAGTGTGGTCATTTACAGTGAGAGAGTGTGAGAGAAACAGTGTGGTCATTTACAGTGAGAGAGTGTGAGAGAAACAGTGTGGTCATTTACAGTGAGAGAGTGTGAGAGAAACAGTGTGGTCATTTACAGTGAGAGAGTGTGAGAGAAACAGTGTGGTCATTTACAGTGAGAGAGTGTGAGAGAAACAGTGTGGTCATTTACAGTGAGAGAGTGTGAGAGAAACAGTGTGGTCATTTACAGTGAGAGAGTGTGAGAGAAACAGTGTGGTCATTTACAGTGAGAGAGTGTGAGAGAAACAGTGTGGTCATTTACAGTGAGAGAGTGTGAGAGAAACAGTGTGGTCATTTACAGTGAGAGAGTGTGAGAGAAACAGTGTGGTCATTTACAGTGAGAGAGTGTGAGAGAAACAGTGTGGTCATTTACAGTGAGAGAGTGTGAGAGAAACAGTGTGGTCATTTACAGTGAGAGAGTGTGAGAGAAACAGTGTGGTCATTTACAGTGAGAGAGTGTGAGAGAAACAGTGTGGTCATTTACAGTGAGAGAGTGTGAGAGAAACAGTGTGGTCATTTACAGTGAGAGAGTGTGAGAGAAACAGTGTGGTCATTTACAGTGAGAGAGTGTGAGAGAAACAGTGTGGTCATTTACAGTGAGAGAGTGTGAGAGAAACAGTGTGGTCATTTACAGTGAGAGAGTGTGAGAGAAACAGTGTGGTCATTTACAGTGAGAGAGTGTGAGAGAAACAGTGTGGTCATTTACAGTGAGAGAGTGTGAGAGAAACAGTGTGGTCATTTACAGTGAGAGAGTGTGAGAGAAACAGTGTGGTCATTTACAGTGAGAGAGTGTGAGAGAAACAGTGTGGTCATTTACAGTGAGAGAGTGTGAGAGAAACAGTGTGGTCATTTACAGTGAGAGAGTGTGAGAGAAACAGTGTGGTCATTTACAGTGAGAGAGTGTGAGAGAAACAGTGTGGTCATTTACAGTGAGAGAGTGTGAGAGAAACAGTGTGGTCATTTACAGTGAGAGAGTGTGAGAGAAACAGTGTGGTCATTTACAGTGAGAGAGTGTGAGAGAAACAGTGTGGTCATTTACAGTGAGAGAGTGTGAGAGAAACAGTGTGGTCATTTACAGTGAGAGAGTGTGAGAGAAACAGTGTGGTCATTTACAGTGAGAGAGTGTGAGAGAAACAGTGTGGTCATTTACAGTGAGAGAGTGTGAGAGAAACAGTGTGGTCATTTACAGTGAGAGAGTGTGAGAGAAACAGTGTGGTCATTTACAGTGAGAGAGTGTGAGAGAAACAGTGTGGTCATTTACAGTGAGAGAGTGTGAGAGAAACAGTGTGGTCATTTACAGTGAGAGAGTGTGAGAGAAACAGTGTGGTCATTTACAGTGAGAGAGTGTGAGAGAAACAGTGTGGTCATTTACAGTGAGAGAGTGTGAGAGAAACAGTGTGGTCATTTACAGTGAGAGAGTGTGAGAGAAACAGTGTGGTCATTTACAGTGAGAGAGTGTGAGAGAAACAGTGTGGTCATTTACAGTGAGAGAGTGTGAGAGAAACAGTGTGGTCATTTACAGTGAGAGAGTGTGAGAGAAACAGTGTGGTCATTTACAGTGAGAGAGTGTGAGAGAAACAGTGTGGTCATTTACAGTGAGAGAGTGTGAGAGAAACAGTGTGGTCATTTACAGTGAGAGAGTGTGAGAGAAACAGTGTGGTCATTTACAGTGAGAGAGTGTGAGAGAAACAGTGTGGTCATTTACAGTGAGAGAGTGTGAGAGAAACAGTGTGGTCATTTACAGTGAGAGAGTGTGAGAGAAACAGTGTGGTCATTTACAGTGAGAGAGTGTGAGAGAAACAGTGTGGTCATTTACAGTGAGAGAGTGTGAGAGAAACAGTGTGGTCATTTACAGTGAGAGAGTGTGAGAGAAACAGTGTGGTCATTTACAGTGAGAGAGTGTGAGAGAAACAGTGTGGTCATTTACAGTGAGAGAGTGTGAGAGAAACAGTGTGGTCATTTACAGTGAGAGAGTGTGAGAGAAACAGTGTGGTCATTTACAGTGAGAGAGTGTGAGAGAAACAGTGTGGTCATTTACAGTGAGAGAGTGTGAGAGAAACAGTGTGGTCATTTACAGTGAGAGAGTGTGAGAGAAACAGTGTGGTCATTTACAGTGAGAGAGTGTGAGAGAAACAGTGTGGTCATTTACAGTGAGAGAGTGTGAGAGAAACAGTGTGGTCATTTACAGTGAGAGAGTGTGAGAGAAACAGTGTGGTCATTTACAGTGAGAGAGTGTGAGAGAAACAGTGTGGTCATTTACAGTGAGAGAGTGTGAGAGAAACAGTGTGGTCATTTACAGTGAGAGAGTGTGAGAGAAACAGTGTGGTCATTTACAGTGAGAGAGTGTGAGAGAAACAGTGTGGTCATTTACAGTGAGAGAGTGTGAGAGAAACAGTGTGGTCATTTACAGTGAGAGAGTGTGAGAGAAACAGTGTGGTCATTTACAGTGAGAGAGTGTGAGAGAAACAGTGTGGTCATTTACAGTGAGAGAGTGTGAGAGAAACAGTGTGGTCATTTACAGTGAGAGAGTGTGAGAGAAACAGTGTGGTCATTTACAGTGAGAGAGTGTGAGAGAAACAGTGTGGTCATTTACAGTGAGAGAGTGTGAGAGAAACAGTGTGGTCATTTACAGTGAGAGAGTGTGAGAGAAACAGTGTGGTCATTTACAGTGAGAGAGTGTGAGAGAAACAGTGTGGTCATTTACAGTGAGAGAGTGTGAGAGAAACAGTGTGGTCATTTACAGTGAGAGAGTGTGAGAGAAACAGTGTGGTCATTTACAGTGAGAGAGTGTGAGAGAAACAGTGTGGTCATTTACAGTGAGAGAGTGTGAGAGAAACAGTGTGGTCATTTACAGTGAGAGAGTGTGAGAGAAACAGTGTGGTCATTTACAGTGAGAGAGTGTGAGAGAAACAGTGTGGTCATTTACAGTGAGAGAGTGTGAGAGAAACAGTGTGGTCATTTACAGTGAGAGAGTGTGAGAGAAACAGTGTGGTCATTTACAGTGAGAGAGTGTGAGAGAAACAGTGTGGTCATTTACAGTGAGAGAGTGTGAGAGAAACAGTGTGGTCATTTACAGTGAGAGAGTGTGAGAGAAACAGTGTGGTCATTTACAGTGAGAGAGTGTGAGAGAAACAGTGTGGTCATTTACAGTGAGAGAGTGTGAGAGAAACAGTGTGGTCATTTACAGTGAGAGAGTGTGAGAGAAACAGTGTGGTCATTTACAGTGAGAGAGTGTGAGAGAAACAGTGTGGTCATTTACAGTGAGAGAGTGTGAGAGAAACAGTGTGGTCATTTACAGTGAGAGAGTGTGAGAGAAACAGTGTGGTCATTTACAGTGAGAGAGTGTGAGAGAAACAGTGTGGTCATTTACAGTGAGAGAGTGTGAGAGAAACAGCATGGTCATTTACAGTGAGAGAGTGTGAGAGAAACAGTGTGGTCATTTACAGTGAGAGAGTGTGAGAGAAACAGTGTGGTCATTTACAGTGAGAGAGTGTGAGAGAAACAGTGTGGTCATTTACAGTGAGAGAGTGTGAGAGAAACAGTGTGGTCATTTACAGTGAGAGAGTGTGAGAGAAACAGTGTGGTCATTTACAGTGAGAGAGTGTGAGAGAAACAGTGTGGTCATTTACAGTGAGAGAGTGTGAGAGAAACAGTGTGGTCATTTACAGTGAGAGAGTGTGAGAGAAACAGTGTGGTCATTTACAGTGAGAGAGTGTGAGAGAAACAGTGTGGTCATTTACAGTGAGAGAGTGTGAGAGAAACAGTGTGGTCATTTACAGTGAGAGAGTGTGAGAGAAACAGTGTGGTCATTTACAGTGAGAGAGTGTGAGAGAAACAGTGTGGTCATTTACAGTGAGAGAGTGTGAGAGAAACAGTGTGGTCATTTACAGTGAGAGAGTGTGAGAGAAACAGTGTGGTCATTTACAGTGAGAGAGTGTGAGAGAAACAGTGTGGTCATTTACAGTGAGAGAGTGTGAGAGAAACAGTGTGGTCATTTACAGTGAGAGAGTGTGAGAGAAACAGTGTGGTCATTTACAGTGAGAGAGTGTGAGAGAAACAGTGTGGTCATTTACAGTGAGAGAGTGTGAGAGAAACAGTGTGGTCATTTACAGTGAGAGAGTGTGAGAGAAACAGTGTGGTCATTTACAGTGAGAGAGTGTGAGAGAAACAGTGTGGTCATTTACAGTGAGAGAGTGTGAGAGAAACAGTGTGGTCATTTACAGTGAGAGAGTGTGAGAGAAACAGTGTGGTCATTTACAGTGAGAGAGTGTGAGAGAAACAGTGTGGTCATTTACAGTGAGAGAGTGTGAGAGAAACAGTGTGGTCATTTACAGTGAGAGAGTGTGAGAGAAACAGTGTGGTCATTTACAGTGAGAGAGTGTGAGAGAAACAGTGTGGTCATTTACAGTGAGAGAGTGTGAGAGAAACAGTGTGGTCATTTACAGTGAGAGAGTGTGAGAGAAACAGTGTGGTCATTTACAGTGAGAGAGTGTGAGAGAAACAGTGTGGTCATTTACAGTGAGAGAGTGTGAGAGAAACAGTGTGGTCATTTACAGTGAGAGAGTGTGAGAGAAACAGTGTGGTCATTTACAGTGAGAGAGTGTGAGAGAAACAGTGTGGTCATTTACAGTGAGAGAGTGTGAGAGAAACAGTGTGGTCATTTACAGTGAGAGAGTGTGAGAGAAACAGTGTGGTCATTTACAGTGAGAGAGTGTGAGAGAAACAGTGTGGTCATTTACAGTGAGAGAGTGTGAGAGAAACAGTGTGGTCATTTACAGTGAGAGAGTGTGAGAGAAACAGTGTGGTCATTTACAGTGAGAGAGTGTGAGAGAAACAGTGTGGTCATTTACAGTGAGAGAGTGTGAGAGAAACAGTGTGGTCATTTACAGTGAGAGAGTGTGAGAGAAACAGTGTGGTCATTTACAGTGAGAGAGTGTGAGAGAAACAGTGTGGTCATTTACAGTGAGAGAGTGTGAGAGAAACAGTGTGGTCATTTACAGTGAGAGAGTGTGAGAGAAACAGTGTGGTCATTTACAGTGAGAGAGTGTGAGAGAAACAGTGTGGTCATTTACAGTGAGAGAGTGTGAGAGAAACAGTGTGGTCATTTACAGTGAGAGAGTGTGAGAGAAACAGTGTGGTCATTTACAGTGAGAGAGTGTGAGAGAAACAGTGTGGTCATTTACAGTGAGAGAGTGTGAGAGAAACAGTGTGGTCATTTACAGTGAGAGAGTGTGAGAGAAACAGTGTGGTCATTTACAGTGAGAGAGTGTGAGAGAAACAGTGTGGTCATTTACAGTGAGAGAGTGTGAGAGAAACAGTGTGGTCATTTACAGTGAGAGAGTGTGAGAGAAACAGTGTGGTCATTTACAGTGAGAGAGTGTGAGAGAAACAGTGTGGTCATTTACAGTGAGAGAGTGTGAGAGAAACAGTGTGGTCATTTACAGTGAGAGAGTGTGAGAGAAACAGTGTGGTCATTTACAGTGAGAGAGTGTGAGAGAAACAGTGTGGTCATTTACAGTGAGAGAGTGTGAGAGAAACAGTGTGGTCATTTACAGTGAGAGAGTGTGAGAGAAACAGTGTGGTCATTTACAGTGAGAGAGTGTGAGAGAAACAGTGTGGTCATTTACAGTGAGAGAGTGTGAGAGAAACAGTGTGGTCATTTACAGTGAGAGAGTGTGAGAGAAACAGTGTGGTCATTTACAGTGAGAGAGTGTGAGAGAAACAGTGTGGTCATTTACAGTGAGAGAGTGTGAGAGAAACAGTGTGGTCATTTACAGTGAGAGAGTGTGAGAGAAACAGTGTGGTCATTTACAGTGAGAGAGTGTGAGAGAAACAGTGTGGTCATTTACAGTGAGAGAGTGTGAGAGAAACAGTGTGGTCATTTACAGTGAGAGAGTGTGAGAGAAACAGTGTGGTCATTTACAGTGAGAGAGTGTGAGAGAAACAGTGTGGTCATTTACAGTGAGAGAGTGTGAGAGAAACAGTGTGGTCATTTACAGTGAGAGAGTGTGAGAGAAACAGTGTGGTCATTTACAGTGAGAGAGTGTGAGAGAAACAGTGTGGTCATTTACAGTGAGAGAGTGTGAGAGAAACAGTGTGGTCATTTACAGTGAGAGAGTGTGAGAGAAACAGTGTGGTCATTTACAGTGAGAGAGTGTGAGAGAAACAGTGTGGTCATTTACAGTGAGAGAGTGTGAGAGAAACAGTGTGGTCATTTACAGTGAGAGAGTGTGAGAGAAACAGTGTGGTCATTTACAGTGAGAGAGTGTGAGAGAAACAGTGTGGTCATTTACAGTGAGAGAGTGTGAGAGAAACAGTGTGGTCATTTACAGTGAGAGAGTGTGAGAGAAACAGTGTGGTCATTTACAGTGAGAGAGTGTGAGAGAAACAGTGTGGTCATTTACAGTGAGAGAGTGTGAGAGAAACAGTGTGGTCATTTACAGTGAGAGAGTGTGAGAGAAACAGTGTGGTCATTTACAGTGAGAGAGTGTGAGAGAAACAGTGTGGTCATTTACAGTGAGAGAGTGTGAGAGAAACAGTGTGGTCATTTACAGTGAGAGAGTGTGAGAGAAACAGTGTGGTCATTTACAGTGAGAGAGTGTGAGAGAAACAGTGTGGTCATTTACAGTGAGAGAGTGTGAGAGAAACAGTGTGGTCATTTACAGTGAGAGAGTGTGAGAGAAACAGTGTGGTCATTTACAGTGAGAGAGTGTGAGAGAAACAGTGTGGTCATTTACAGTGAGAGAGTGTGAGAGAAACAGTGTGGTCATTTACAGTGAGAGAGTGTGAGAGAAACAGTGTGGTCATTTACAGTGAGAGAGTGTGAGAGAAACAGTGTGGTCATTTACAGTGAGAGAGTGTGAGAGAAACAGTGTGGTCATTTACAGTGAGAGAGTGTGAGAGAAACAGTGTGGTCATTTACAGTGAGAGAGTGTGAGAGAAACAGTGTGGTCATTTACAGTGAGAGAGTGTGAGAGAAACAGTGTGGTCATTTACAGTGAGAGAGTGTGAGAGAAACAGTGTGGTCATTTACAGTGAGAGAGTGTGAGAGAAACAGTGTGGTCATTTACAGTGAGAGAGTGTGAGAGAAACAGTGTGGTCATTTACAGTGAGAGAGTGTGAGAGAAACAGTGTGGTCATTTACAGTGAGAGAGTGTGAGAGAAACAGTGTGGTCATTTACAGTGAGAGAGTGTGAGAGAAACAGTGTGGTCATTTACAGTGAGAGAGTGTGAGAGAAACAGTGTGGTCATTTACAGTGAGAGAGTGTGAGAGAAACAGTGTGGTCATTTACAGTGAGAGAGTGTGAGAGAAACAGTGTGGTCATTTACAGTGAGAGAGTGTGAGAGAAACAGTGTGGTCATTTACAGTGAGAGAGTGTGAGAGAAACAGTGTGGTCATTTACAGTGAGAGAGTGTGAGAGAAACAGTGTGGTCATTTACAGTGAGAGAGTGTGAGAGAAACAGTGTGGTCATTTACAGTGAGAGAGTGTGAGAGAAACAGTGTGGTCATTTACAGTGAGAGAGTGTGAGAGAAACAGTGTGGTCATTTACAGTGAGAGAGTGTGAGAGAAACAGTGTGGTCATTTACAGTGAGAGAGTGTGAGAGAAACAGTGTGGTCATTTACAGTGAGAGAGTGTGAGAGAAACAGTGTGGTCATTTACAGTGAGAGAGTGTGAGAGAAACAGTGTGGTCATTTACAGTGAGAGAGTGTGAGAGAAACAGTGTGGTCATTTACAGTGAGAGAGTGTGAGAGAAACAGTGTGGTCATTTACAGTGAGAGAGTGTGAGAGAAACAGTGTGGTCATTTACAGTGAGAGAGTGTGAGAGAAACAGTGTGGTCATTTACAGTGAGAGAGTGTGAGAGAAACAGTGTGGTCATTTACAGTGAGAGAGTGTGAGAGAAACAGTGTGGTCATTTACAGTGAGAGAGTGTGAGAGAAACAGTGTGGTCATTTACAGTGAGAGAGTGTGAGAGAAACAGTGTGGTCATTTACAGTGAGAGAGTGTGAGAGAAACAGTGTGGTCATTTACAGTGAGAGAGTGTGAGAGAAACAGTGTGGTCATTTACAGTGAGAGAGTGTGAGAGAAACAGTGTGGTCATTTACAGTGAGAGAGTGTGAGAGAAACAGTGTGGTCATTTACAGTGAGAGAGTGTGAGAGAAACAGTGTGGTCATTTACAGTGAGAGAGTGTGAGAGAAACAGTGTGGTCATTTACAGTGAGAGAGTGTGAGAGAAACAGTGTGGTCATTTACAGTGAGAGAGTGTGAGAGAAACAGTGTGGTCATTTACAGTGAGAGAGTGTGAGAGAAACAGTGTGGTCATTTACAGTGAGAGAGTGTGAGAGAAACAGTGTGGTCATTTACAGTGAGAGAGTGTGAGAGAAACAGTGTGGTCATTTACAGTGAGAGAGTGTGAGAGAAACAGTGTGGTCATTTACAGTGAGAGAGTGTGAGAGAAACAGTGTGGTCATTTACAGTGAGAGAGTGTGAGAGAAACAGTGTGGTCATTTACAGTGAGAGAGTGTGAGAGAAACAGTGTGGTCATTTACAGTGAGAGAGTGTGAGAGAAACAGTGTGGTCATTTACAGTGAGAGAGTGTGAGAGAAACAGTGTGGTCATTTACAGTGAGAGAGTGTGAGAGAAACAGTGTGGTCATTTACAGTGAGAGAGTGTGAGAGAAACAGTGTGGTCATTTACAGTGAGAGAGTGTGAGAGAAACAGTGTGGTCATTTACAGTGAGAGAGTGTGAGAGAAACAGTGTGGTCATTTACAGTGAGAGAGTGTGAGAGAAACAGTGTGGTCATTTACAGTGAGAGAGTGTGAGAGAAACAGTGTGGTCATTTACAGTGAGAGAGTGTGAGAGAAACAGTGTGGTCATTTACAGTGAGAGAGTGTGAGAGAAACAGTGTGGTCATTTACAGTGAGAGAGTGTGAGAGAAACAGTGTGGTCATTTACAGTGAGAGAGTGTGAGAGAAACAGTGTGGTCATTTACAGTGAGAGAGTGTGAGAGAAACAGTGTGGTCATTTACAGTGAGAGAGTGTGAGAGAAACAGTGTGGTCATTTACAGTGAGAGAGTGTGAGAGAAACAGTGTGGTCATTTACAGTGAGAGAGTGTGAGAGAAACAGTGTGGTCATTTACAGTGAGAGAGTGTGAGAGAAACAGTGTGGTCATTTACAGTGAGAGAGTGTGAGAGAAACAGTGTGGTCATTTACAGTGAGAGAGTGTGAGAGAAACAGTGTGGTCATTTACAGTGAGAGAGTGTGAGAGAAACAGTGTGGTCATTTACAGTGAGAGAGTGTGAGAGAAACAGTGTGGTCATTTACAGTGAGAGAGTGTGAGAGAAACAGTGTGGTCATTTACAGTGAGAGAGTGTGAGAGAAACAGTGTGGTCATTTACAGTGAGAGAGTGTGAGAGAAACAGTGTGGTCATTTACAGTGAGAGAGTGTGAGAGAAACAGTGTGGTCATTTACAGTGAGAGAGTGTGAGAGAAACAGTGTGGTCATTTACAGTGAGAGAGTGTGAGAGAAACAGTGTGGTCATTTACAGTGAGAGAGTGTGAGAGAAACAGTGTGGTCATTTACAGTGAGAGAGTGTGAGAGAAACAGTGTGGTCATTTACAGTGAGAGAGTGTGAGAGAAACAGTGTGGTCATTTACAGTGAGAGAGTGTGAGAGAAACAGTGTGGTCATTTACAGTGAGAGAGTGTGAGAGAAACAGTGTGGTCATTTACAGTGAGAGAGTGTGAGAGAAACAGTGTGGTCATTTACAGTGAGAGAGTGTGAGAGAAACAGTGTGGTCATTTACAGTGAGAGAGTGTGAGAGAAACAGTGTGGTCATTTACAGTGAGAGAGTGTGAGAGAAACAGTGTGGTCATTTACAGTGAGAGAGTGTGAGAGAAACAGTGTGGTCATTTACAGTGAGAGAGTGTGAGAGAAACAGTGTGGTCATTTACAGTGAGAGAGTGTGAGAGAAACAGTGTGGTCATTTACAGTGAGAGAGTGTGAGAGAAACAGTGTGGTCATTTACAGTGAGAGAGTGTGAGAGAAACAGTGTGGTCATTTACAGTGAGAGAGTGTGAGAGAAACAGTGTGGTCATTTACAGTGAGAGAGTGTGAGAGAAACAGTGTGGTCATTTACAGTGAGAGAGTGTGAGAGAAACAGTGTGGTCATTTACAGTGAGAGAGTGTGAGAGAAACAGTGTGGTCATTTACAGTGAGAGAGTGTGAGAGAAACAGTGTGGTCATTTACAGTGAGAGAGTGTGAGAGAAACAGTGTGGTCATTTACAGTGAGAGAGTGTGAGAGAAACAGTGTGGTCATTTACAGTGAGAGAGTGTGAGAGAAACAGTGTGGTCATTTACAGTGAGAGAGTGTGAGAGAAACAGTGTGGTCATTTACAGTGAGAGAGTGTGAGAGAAACAGTGTGGTCATTTACAGTGAGAGAGTGTGAGAGAAACAGTGTGGTCATTTACAGTGAGAGAGTGTGAGAGAAACAGTGTGGTCATTTACAGTGAGAGAGTGTGAGAGAAACAGTGTGGTCATTTACAGTGAGAGAGTGTGAGAGAAACAGTGTGGTCATTTACAGTGAGAGAGTGTGAGAGAAACAGTGTGGTCATTTACAGTGAGAGAGTGTGAGAGAAACAGTGTGGTCATTTACAGTGAGAGAGTGTGAGAGAAACAGTGTGGTCATTTACAGTGAGAGAGTGTGAGAGAAACAGTGTGGTCATTTACAGTGAGAGAGTGTGAGAGAAACAGTGTGGTCATTTACAGTGAGAGAGTGTGAGAGAAACAGTGTGGTCATTTACAGTGAGAGAGTGTGAGAGAAACAGTGTGGTCATTTACAGTGAGAGAGTGTGAGAGAAACAGTGTGGTCATTTACAGTGAGAGAGTGTGAGAGAAACAGTGTGGTCATTTACAGTGAGAGAGTGTGAGAGAAACAGTGTGGTCATTTACAGTGAGAGAGTGTGAGAGAAACAGTGTGGTCATTTACAGTGAGAGAGTGTGAGAGAAACAGTGTGGTCATTTACAGTGAGAGAGTGTGAGAGAAACAGTGTGGTCATTTACAGTGAGAGAGTGTGAGAGAAACAGTGTGGTCATTTACAGTGAGAGAGTGTGAGAGAAACAGTGTGGTCATTTACAGTGAGAGAGTGTGAGAGAAACAGTGTGGTCATTTACAGTGAGAGAGTGTGAGAGAAACAGTGTGGTCATTTACAGTGAGAGAGTGTGAGAGAAACAGTGTGGTCATTTACAGTGAGAGAGTGTGAGAGAAACAGTGTGGTCATTTACAGTGAGAGAGTGTGAGAGAAACAGTGTGGTCATTTACAGTGAGAGAGTGTGAGAGAAACAGTGTGGTCATTTACAGTGAGAGAGTGTGAGAGAAACAGTGTGGTCATTTACAGTGAGAGAGTGTGAGAGAAACAGTGTGGTCATTTACAGTGAGAGAGTGTGAGAGAAACAGTGTGGTCATTTACAGTGAGAGAGTGTGAGAGAAACAGTGTGGTCATTTACAGTGAGAGAGTGTGAGAGAAACAGTGTGGTCATTTACAGTGAGAGAGTGTGAGAGAAACAGTGTGGTCATTTACAGTGAGAGAGTGTGAGAGAAACAGTGTGGTCATTTACAGTGAGAGAGTGTGAGAGAAACAGTGTGGTCATTTACAGTGAGAGAGTGTGAGAGAAACAGTGTGGTCATTTACAGTGAGAGAGTGTGAGAGAAACAGTGTGGTCATTTACAGTGAGAGAGTGTGAGAGAAACAGTGTGGTCATTTACAGTGAGAGAGTGTGAGAGAAACAGTGTGGTCATTTACAGTGAGAGAGTGTGAGAGAAACAGTGTGGTCATTTACAGTGAGAGAGTGTGAGAGAAACAGTGTGGTCATTTACAGTGAGAGAGTGTGAGAGAAACAGTGTGGTCATTTACAGTGAGAGAGTGTGAGAGAAACAGTGTGGTCATTTACAGTGAGAGAGTGTGAGAGAAACAGTGTGGTCATTTACAGTGAGAGAGTGTGAGAGAAACAGTGTGGTCATTTACAGTGAGAGAGTGTGAGAGAAACAGTGTGGTCATTTACAGTGAGAGAGTGTGAGAGAAACAGTGTGGTCATTTACAGTGAGAGAGTGTGAGAGAAACAGTGTGGTCATTTACAGTGAGAGAGTGTGAGAGAAACAGTGTGGTCATTTACAGTGAGAGAGTGTGAGAGAAACAGTGTGGTCATTTACAGTGAGAGAGTGTGAGAGAAACAGTGTGGTCATTTACAGTGAGAGAGTGTGAGAGAAACAGTGTGGTCATTTACAGTGAGAGAGTGTGAGAGAAACAGTGTGGTCATTTACAGTGAGAGAGTGTGAGAGAAACAGTGTGGTCATTTACAGTGAGAGAGTGTGAGAGAAACAGTGTGGTCATTTACAGTGAGAGAGTGTGAGAGAAACAGTGTGGTCATTTACAGTGAGAGAGTGTGAGAGAAACAGTGTGGTCATTTACAGTGAGAGAGTGTGAGAGAAACAGTGTGGTCATTTACAGTGAGAGAGTGTGAGAGAAACAGTGTGGTCATTTACAGTGAGAGAGTGTGAGAGAAACAGTGTGGTCATTTACAGTGAGAGAGTGTGAGAGAAACAGTGTGGTCATTTACAGTGAGAGAGTGTGAGAGAAACAGTGTGGTCATTTACAGTGAGAGAGTGTGAGAGAAACAGTGTGGTCATTTACAGTGAGAGAGTGTGAGAGAAACAGTGTGGTCATTTACAGTGAGAGAGTGTGAGAGAAACAGTGTGGTCATTTACAGTGAGAGAGTGTGAGAGAAACAGTGTGGTCATTTACAGTGAGAGAGTGTGAGAGAAACAGTGTGGTCATTTACAGTGAGAGAGTGTGAGAGAAACAGTGTGGTCATTTACAGTGAGAGAGTGTGAGAGAAACAGTGTGGTCATTTACAGTGAGAGAGTGTGAGAGAAACAGTGTGGTCATTTACAGTGAGAGAGTGTGAGAGAAACAGTGTGGTCATTTACAGTGAGAGAGTGTGAGAGAAACAGTGTGGTCATTTACAGTGAGAGAGTGTGAGAGAAACAGTGTGGTCATTTACAGTGAGAGAGTGTGAGAGAAACAGTGTGGTCATTTACAGTGAGAGAGTGTGAGAGAAACAGTGTGGTCATTTACAGTGAGAGAGTGTGAGAGAAACAGTGTGGTCATTTACAGTGAGAGAGTGTGAGAGAAACAGTGTGGTCATTTACAGTGAGAGAGTGTGAGAGAAACAGTGTGGTCATTTACAGTGAGAGAGTGTGAGAGAAACAGTGTGGTCATTTACAGTGAGAGAGTGTGAGAGAAACAGTGTGGTCATTTACAGTGAGAGAGTGTGAGAGAAACAGTGTGGTCATTTACAGTGAGAGAGTGTGAGAGAAACAGTGTGGTCATTTACAGTGAGAGAGTGTGAGAGAAACAGTGTGGTCATTTACAGTGAGAGAGTGTGAGAGAAACAGTGTGGTCATTTACAGTGAGAGAGTGTGAGAGAAACAGTGTGGTCATTTACAGTGAGAGAGTGTGAGAGAAACAGTGTGGTCATTTACAGTGAGAGAGTGTGAGAGAAACAGTGTGGTCATTTACAGTGAGAGAGTGTGAGAGAAACAGTGTGGTCATTTACAGTGAGAGAGTGTGAGAGAAACAGTGTGGTCATTTACAGTGAGAGAGTGTGAGAGAAACAGTGTGGTCATTTACAGTGAGAGAGTGTGAGAGAAACAGTGTGGTCATTTACAGTGAGAGAGTGTGAGAGAAACAGTGTGGTCATTTACAGTGAGAGAGTGTGAGAGAAACAGTGTGGTCATTTACAGTGAGAGAGTGTGAGAGAAACAGTGTGGTCATTTACAGTGAGAGAGTGTGAGAGAAACAGTGTGGTCATTTACAGTGAGAGAGTGTGAGAGAAACAGTGTGGTCATTTACAGTGAGAGAGTGTGAGAGAAACAGTGTGGTCATTTACAGTGAGAGAGTGTGAGAGAAACAGTGTGGTCATTTACAGTGAGAGAGTGTGAGAGAAACAGTGTGGTCATTTACAGTGAGAGAGTGTGAGAGAAACAGTGTGGTCATTTACAGTGAGAGAGTGTGAGAGAAACAGTGTGGTCATTTACAGTGAGAGAGTGTGAGAGAAACAGTGTGGTCATTTACAGTGAGAGAGTGTGAGAGAAACAGTGTGGTCATTTACAGTGAGAGAGTGTGAGAGAAACAGTGTGGTCATTTACAGTGAGAGAGTGTGAGAGAAACAGTGTGGTCATTTACAGTGAGAGAGTGTGAGAGAAACAGTGTGGTCATTTACAGTGAGAGAGTGTGAGAGAAACAGTGTGGTCATTTACAGTGAGAGAGTGTGAGAGAAACAGTGTGGTCATTTACAGTGAGAGAGTGTGAGAGAAACAGTGTGGTCATTTACAGTGAGAGAGTGTGAGAGAAACAGTGTGGTCATTTACAGTGAGAGAGTGTGAGAGAAACAGTGTGGTCATTTACAGTGAGAGAGTGTGAGAGAAACAGTGTGGTCATTTACAGTGAGAGAGTGTGAGAGAAACAGTGTGGTCATTTACAGTGAGAGAGTGTGAGAGAAACAGTGTGGTCATTTACAGTGAGAGAGTGTGAGAGAAACAGTGTGGTCATTTACAGTGAGAGAGTGTGAGAGAAACAGTGTGGTCATTTACAGTGAGAGAGTGTGAGAGAAACAGTGTGGTCATTTACAGTGAGAGAGTGTGAGAGAAACAGTGTGGTCATTTACAGTGAGAGAGTGTGAGAGAAACAGTGTGGTCATTTACAGTGAGAGAGTGTGAGAGAAACAGTGTGGTCATTTACAGTGAGAGAGTGTGAGAGAAACAGTGTGGTCATTTACAGTGAGAGAGTGTGAGAGAAACAGTGTGGTCATTTACAGTGAGAGAGTGTGAGAGAAACAGTGTGGTCATTTACAGTGAGAGAGTGTGAGAGAAACAGTGTGGTCATTTACAGTGAGAGAGTGTGAGAGAAACAGTGTGGTCATTTACAGTGAGAGAGTGTGAGAGAAACAGTGTGGTCATTTACAGTGAGAGAGTGTGAGAGAAACAGTGTGGTCATTTACAGTGAGAGAGTGTGAGAGAAACAGTGTGGTCATTTACAGTGAGAGAGTGTGAGAGAAACAGTGTGGTCATTTACAGTGAGAGAGTGTGAGAGAAACAGTGTGGTCATTTACAGTGAGAGAGTGTGAGAGAAACAGTGTGGTCATTTACAGTGAGAGAGTGTGAGAGAAACAGTGTGGTCATTTACAGTGAGAGAGTGTGAGAGAAACAGTGTGGTCATTTACAGTGAGAGAGTGTGAGAGAAACAGTGTGGTCATTTACAGTGAGAGAGTGTGAGAGAAACAGTGTGGTCATTTACAGTGAGAGAGTGTGAGAGAAACAGTGTGGTCATTTACAGTGAGAGAGTGTGAGAGAAACAGTGTGGTCATTTACAGTGAGAGAGTGTGAGAGAAACAGTGTGGTCATTTACAGTGAGAGAGTGTGAGAGAAACAGTGTGGTCATTTACAGTGAGAGAGTGTGAGAGAAACAGTGTGGTCATTTACAGTGAGAGAGTGTGAGAGAAACAGTGTGGTCATTTACAGTGAGAGAGTGTGAGAGAAACAGTGTGGTCATTCACAGTGAGAGAGTGTGAGAGAAAGAGTCTGGACATTTACATTGAGAGAGTGTGAGAGAAACAGTGTGGTCATTTACAGTGAGAGAGTGTGAGAGAAAAAAGTGAGAGAAACAGCATGGTCATTTACAGTGAGAGAGTGTGAGAGAAACAGTCGTGGTCATTTACATAGAGAGTGTGAGAGAATGAGCTTGGACATTTACAGTGAGAGAGTGTGAGAGAAACAGTGTGGTCATTTACAGTGAGAGAGTGTGAGAGAAACAGTGTGGTCATTTACAGTGAGAGAGTGTGAGAGAAACAGTGTGGTCATTTACAGTGAGAGAGTGTGAGAGAAACAGTAGTGGTCATTTACAGTGAGAGAGTGTGAGAGAAACAGAGTGGTCATTTACAGTGAGAGAGTGTGAGAGAAACAGTGTGTCATTTACAGTGACAGAGTGTGAGAGAACAGCTTGGTCATTTACAGTGAGCGAGGGTGCGAGAAACAGCATGGTCATTTACAGTGAGAGAGTGTGAGAGAAGCAGTGTGGTCATTTACAGTGAGAGAGTGTGAGAGAAACAGTGTCGTCATTTACAGTGAGAGAGTGTGAGAGAACAGCATGGGTCAATTTACAGTGAGAGAGTGTGAGAAACAGCATGGTCATTTAGAGTGAGAGAGTGTGCGAGAAACAGTGCGGTCATTTACAGCGTGAGAATGTGAGAGAAACAATGCGGTCATTTACAGTGAGAGAGTGTGAGAGAAACAGTTTGGTCATTTACAGTGAGAGAGTGTGAGAGAAAAAGCTTGGTCATTTACAGTGAGAGAGTGTGAGAGAAACAGTGTGGTCATTTACAGTGAGAGAGTGTGAGAGAAACAGCATGGTCAATTAGAGTGAGAGAGAGTGAGAGAAACAGTGTGGTCATTAAAGTGAGAGAGTGTGAGGAGAAACTGTGTGGTCATTTACAGTGAGAGAAGTGTGAGAGAAACTCTGTGGTCATTTACAGTGAGAGAGTGTGAGAGAAACAGCGTGGTCATTTACGGTGAGAGAGTGTGAGAGAAACAGCGTGGTCATTTACAGTGAGAGAGTGTATGAGAAACAGTGTGGTCATTTACAGTGAGAGAGTGCTGAGTGATACAGTTTGTCATTTACAAGTGAGAGAGTGTGAGAGAAACAGGTGGTAATTTACAGTGAGAGAGTGTGAGAGAAACAGTGTGATCATTTACAGTGAGAGAGTGTGAGAGAAACAGTTTGGTCATTTACACTGAGAGAGTGTGAGAGAAACATCATTGTCATTTACAGTGAGAGAGTGTGAGAGAAACAGTGTCGTCATTTACAGTGAGAGAGTTTGAGAGAAAGAGTGAGGACATTTATAGTGAGAGAATATGAGAGAAACAGTGTGGTCATTTACAGTGAGAGAGTGTGAGAGAAACATCATTGTCATTTACAGTGAGAGAGTGTGAGAGAAACAGTGTGGTCATTTACAGTGAGAGAGTGTGAGAGAAACAGTGTGGTCATTTACAGTGAGAGAGTGTGAGAGAAACAGAGTGGTCATTTACAGTGAGAGAGTGTGAGAGAAACAGTGTGGTCATTTACAGTGAGAGAGTGTGAGAGAAACAGTGTGGTCATTTACAGTGAGAGAGTGTGAGAGAAACAGTGTGGTCATTTACAGTGAGAGAGTGTGAGAGAAACAGCATGGTCATTTACAGTGAGAGAGTGTGAGAGAAACAGTGTGGTCATTTACAGTGAGAGAGTGTGAGAGAAACAGTGTGGTCATTTACAGTGAGAGAGTGTGAGAGAAACAGTGTGGTCATTTACAGTGAGAGAGTGTGAGAGAAACAGTGTGGTCATTTACAGTGAGCGAGTGTGAGAGAAACAGTGTGGTCATTTACAGTGAGAGAGTGTGAGAGAAACAGTGTGGTCATTTACAGTGAGAGAGTGTGAGAGAAACAGCATGGTCATTTGCAGTGAGAGAGTGTGAGAGAAACAGTGTGGTCATTTACAGAGAGAGAGTGTGAGAGAAACAGTGTGGTCATTTACAGTGAGAGAGTGTGAGAGAAACAGTGTGGTCATTTACAGTGAGAGAGTGTGAGAGAAACAGTGTGGTCATTTACAGTGAGAGAGTGTGAGAGAAACAGTGTGGTCATTTACAGTGAGAGAGTGTGAGAGAAACAGTGTGGTCATTTACAGTGAGAGAGTGTGAGAGAAACAGTGTGGTCATTTACAGTGAGAGAGTGTGAGAGAAACAGCGTGGTCATTTACAGTGAGAGAGTGTGAGAGAAACAGCATGGTCATTTACAGTGAGAGAGTGTGAGAGAAACAGTGTGGTCATTTACAGTGAGAGAGTGTGAGAGAAACAGTGTGGTCATTTACAGTGAGAGTGTGAGAGAAACAGTGTGGTCATTTACAGTGAGAGAGTGTGAGAGAAACAGTGTGGTCATTTACAGTGAGAGAGTGTGAGAGAAACAGTGTGGTCATTTACAGTGAGAGAGTGTGAGAGAAACAGTGTGGTCATTTACAGTGAGAGAGTGTGAGAGAAACAGTGTGGTCATTTACAGTGAGAGAGTGTGAGAGAAACAGTGTGGTCATTTACAGTGAGAGAGTGTGAGAGAAACATCACGGTCATTTACAGTGATAGTGTGTGAGAGAGAGCATGGTCATTTACAGTGAGAGAGTGTGAGAGAAAAAATATGGTCATTTACAGTGAGAGAGTGTGAGAGAAACAGTGTGGTCATTTACAGTGAGAGAGTGTGAGAGAAACAGTGTGGTCATTTACAGCGAGAGAGTTTGAGAGAAACAGTGTGGTCATTTACAGTGAGAGAGTGTGAGAGAAACAGTGTGGTCATTTACAGTGAGAGAGTGTGAGAGAAACAGTGTGGTCATTTACAGTGAGAGAGTGTGAGAGAAACATCATTGTCATTTACAGTGAGAGAGTGTGAGAGAAAGCGTGTGGTCATTTAGAGTGAGAGAGTGTGAGAGAAACAGCATGGTCATTTACAGAGAGAGAGTGTGAGAGAAACAGTGTGGTCATTTACAGTGAGAGAGTGTGAGAGAAACAGTGTGGTCATTTACAGTGAGAGAGTGTGAGAGAAACAGTGTGGTCATTTACAGTGAGAGAGTGTGAGAGAAACAGTGTGGTCATTTACAGTGAGAGAGTGTGAGAGAAACAGCTTGGTCATTTACAGTGAGAGGGTGTGAGAGAAACAGCTGAGGTCATTTACAGTGAGAGAGTGTGAGAGAAACAGTGTGGTCATTTACAGTGAGAGAGTGTGAGAGAAACAGCATGGTCATTTACAGTGAGAGAGTGTGAGAGAAACAGTGTGGTCATTTACAGTGAGAGAGTGTGAGAGAAACAGTGTGGTCATTTACAGTGAGAGAGTGTGAGAGAAACAGTGTGGTCATTTACAGTGAGAGAGTGTGAGAGAAACAGTGTGGTCATTTACAGTGAGAGAGTGTGAGAGAAACAGTGTGGTCATTTACAGTGAGAGAGTGTGAGAGAAACAGTGTGGTCATTTACAGTGAGAGAGTGTGAGAGAAACAGTGTGGTCATTTACAGTGAGAGAGTGTGAGAGAAACAGATGTGTCATTTACAGTGAGAGAGTGTGAGAGAAACAGTGTGGTCATTTACAGTGAGAGAGTGTGAGAGAAACAGCTTGGTCATTTACAGTGAGAGAGTGTGAGAGAAACAGTGTGGTCATTTAGAGTGAGAGAGTGTGAGAGAAACAGCATGGTCATTTACAGAGAGAGAGTGTGAGAGAAACATTGTGGTCATTTACGATGAGTGTGAGAGAAACAGTGTGGTCATTAACAGTGAGAGAGTGTGAGAGAAACAGTGTGGTCTTTTACAGTGAGAGAGTGTGAGAGAAACAGTGTGGTCATTTACAGTGAGAGAGTGTGAGAGAAACAGTGTGGTCATTTACAGTGAGAGAGTGTGAGAGAAACAGTGTGGTCATTTACAGTGAGAGAGTGTGAGAGAAACAGCATGGTCATTTACAGTGAGAGAGTGTGAGAGAAACAGCTTGGTCATTTACAGTGAGAGAGTGTGAGAGAAACAGTGTGGTCATTTACAGTGAGAGAGTGTGAGAGAAACAGTGTGGTCATTTACAGTGAGAGAGTGTGAGAGAAACAGCGTGGTCATTTACAGTGAGAGAGTGTGAGAGAAACAGTGTGGTCATTTACAGTGAGAGAGTGTGAGAGAAACAGCATGGTCATTTACAGTGAGAGAGTGTGAGAGAAACAGCATGGTCATTTACAGTGAGAGAGTGTGAGAGAAACAGTGTGGTCATTTACAGTGAGAGAGTGTGAGAGAAACAGTGTGGTCATTTACAGTGAGAGAGTGTGAGAGAAACAGTGTGGTCATTTACAGTGAGAGAGTGTGAGAGAAACAGCGTGGTCATTTACAGTGAGAGAGTGTGAGAGAAACAGTGTGGTCATTTACAGTGAGAGAGTGTGAGAGAAACAGTGTGGTCATTTACAGTGAGAGAGTGTGAGAGAAACAGTGTGGTCATTTACAGTGAGAGAGTGTGAGAGAAACAGCTTGGTCATTTACAGTGAGAGAGTGTGAGAGAAACAGCTTGGTCATTTACAGTGAGAGAGTGTGAGAGAAACAGTGTGGTCATTTACAGTGAGAGAGTGTGAGAGAAACAGTGTGGTCATTTACAGTGAGAGAGTGTGAGAGAAACAGTGTGGTCATTTACAGTGAGAGAGTGTGAGAGAAACAGTGTGGTCATTTACAGTGAGAGAGTGTGAGAGAAACAGCTGTGGTCATTTACAGTGAGAGAGTGTGAGAGAAACAGTGGTCATTTACAGTGAGAGAGTGTGAGAGAAACAGCATTGTCATTTACAGTGAGAGAGTGTGAGAGAAACAGTGTGGTCATTTACAGTGAGAGAGTGTGAGAGAAACAGCATGGTCATTTACAGTGAGAGAGTGTGAGAGAAACAGCTTGGTCATTTACAGTGAGAGAGTGTGAGAGAAACAGCATGGTCATTTACAGTGAGAGAGTGTGAGAGAAACAGTGTGGTCATTTACAGTGAGAGAGTGTGAGAGAAACAGTGTGGTCATTTACAGTGAGAGAGTGTGAGAGAAACAGTGTGGTCATTTACAGTGAGAGAGTGTGAGAGAAACAGTGTGTCATTTACAGTGAGAGAGTGTGAGAGAAACAGTTTGGTCATTTACAGTGAGAGAGTGTGAGAGAAACAGTGTGGTCATTTACAGTGAGAGAGTGTGAGAGAAACAGTGTGGTCATTTACAGTGAGAGAGTGTGAGAGAAACAGTGTGGTCATTTACAGTGAGAGAGTGTGAGAGAAAGAGCGTGGTCATTTACAGTGAGAGAGTGTGAGAGAAACAGTGTGGTCATTTACAGTGAGAGAGTGTGAGAGAAACAGTGTGGTCATTTACAGTGAGAGAGTGTGAGAGAAACAGAGTGGTCATTTACAGTGAGAGAGTGTGAGAGAAACAGTGTGGTCATTTACAGTGAGAGAGTGTGAGAGAAACAGCATGGTCATTTACAGTGAGAGAGTGTGAGAGAAACAGTGTGGTCATTTACAGTGAGAGAGTGTGAGAGAAACAGCGTGGTCATTACACTGAGAGAGTGTGAGAGAGGGCATGGTCATTTACAGTGAGAGAGTGTGAGAGAAACAGTGTGGTCATTTACAGTGAGAGAGTGTGAGAGAAACAGTGTGGTCATTTACAGTGAGAGAGTGTGAGAGAAACAGCTTGGTCATTTACAGTGAGAGAGTGTGAGAGAAACAGTGTGGTCATTTACAGTGAGAGAGTGTGAGAGAAACAGTGTGGTCATTTACAGTGAGAGAGTGTGAGAGAAACAGTGTGGTCATTTACAGTGAGAGAGTGTGAGAGAAACAGTGTGGTCATTTACAGTGAGAGAGTGTGAGAGAAACAGTGTGGTCATTTACAGTGAGAGAGTGTGAGAGAAACAGCATGGTCATTTACAGTGAGAGAGTGTGAGAGAAACAGTGTGGTCATTTACAGTGAGAGATTGTGAGAGAAACAGTGTGGTCATTTACAGTGAGAGAGTGTGATAGAAAAAGTGTGGTCATTTACAGTGAGAGAGTGTGAGAGAAACAGTGTGGTCATTTACAGTGAGAGAGTGTGAGAGAAAGAGTGTGGTCATTTACAGTGAGAGAGTGTGAGAGAAACAGCATGGTCATTTACAGTGAGAGAGTGTGAGAGAAACAGCATGGTCATTTATAGTGAGAGAGTGTGAGAGAAACAGTGTGGTCATTTACAGTGAGAGAGTGTGAGAGAAACAGCATGGTCATTTACAGTGAGAGAGTGTGAGAGAGAGCATTGTCATTTACAGTGAGAGTGTGTGAGAGAAACAGTGTGGTCATTTACAGTGAGAGAGTGTGAGAGAAACAGTGTGGTCATTTTACAGTGAGAGAGTGTGAGAGAACAGCAGTGGTCATTTACAGTGAGAGAGTGTGAGAGAAACAGTGTGGTCATTTACAGTGAGAGAGTGTGAGAGAAACAGTGTGGTCATTTACAGTGAGAGAGTGTGAGAGAAACAGTGTGGTCATTTACAGTGAGAGAGTGTGAGAGAAACAGTGTGGTCATTTACAGTGAGAGAGTGTGAGAGAAACAGTGTGGTCATTTACAGTGAGAGAGTGTGAGAGAAACAGTGTGGTCATTTACAGTGAGAGAGTGTGAGAGAAAAGGTGTGGTCATTTACAGTGAGAGAGTGTGAGAGAAACAGCATGGTCATTTACAGTGAGAGAGTGTGAGAGAAACAGCGTGGTCATTTACAGTGAGAGAGTGTGAGAGAAACAGCATGGTCATTTACAGTGAGAGATTGTGAGAGAAACAGCATGGTCATTTACAGTGAGAGAGTGTGAGAGAAACAGTGTGGTCATTTACAGTGAGAGAGTGTGAGAGAAACAGTGCGGTCATTTACAGTGAGAGAGTGTGAGAGAAACAGTGTGGTCATTTACAGTGAGAGAGTGTGAGAGAAACAGTGTGGTCATTTACAGTGAGAGAGTGTGAGAGAAACAGTGTGGTCATTTACAGTGAGAGAGTGTGACAGAAAGAGCGTGGATTTTTAAAGTGAGAGAGTGTGAGAGAAACAGTGTGGTCATTTACAGTGAGAGAGTGTGGGAGAAACAGTGCGGTCATTTACAGTGAGAGAGTGTGAGAGAAACAGCATGGTCATTTACAGTGAGAGGGTGTGAGAGAAACAAGTGCGTCATTTACAGTGAGAGAGGGTTGAGAAAGAGCAGTGGTATTTTACAGTGAGAGAGTGTGAGAGAACAGCATGGTCATTTACAGTGAGAGAGGTGTGAGAGAAAACAGTTGTTCATTTACAGTGAGAGAGTGTGAGAGAAAGCAGTGTGGTCATTTACAGTGAGAAGTGTGAGAGAAAACAGTGTGGTCATTTACAGTGAGAGAGTGTGAGAAAACAGTGTGGTCATTTACAGTGAGAGAGTGTGAGAGCATCATCTGGTCATTTTAAAGTAGAGAGTGTGAGAGAAACAGTGTGGTCATTTACAGTGAGAGAGTGTGAGAGAAACAGTTGGTCATTACAGTGAGAAGTGTGAGAGAAAACAGCATGGTCATTTACAGTGAGAGAGCGTGAGAGAAACAGTGTGGTCATTTACAGTGAGAGAGTGTGAGAGAAACAACGTGGTCATTTACAGTGAGAGAGTGTGAGAGAAACAGCATGGTCATTTACAGTGAGAGGGTGTGAGAGGAACAGTGTGGTCATTTACAGTGAGAGAGTGTGAGAGAAACAGTGCATGGTCATTTACAGTGAGAGAGTGTGAGAGAAACAGTGTGGTCATTTACAGTGAGAGAGTGTGAGAGAAACAGTGTGGTCATTTACAGTGAGAGAGTGTGAGAGAAACAGTGTGGTCATTTACAGTGAGAGAGTGTGAGAGAAACAGTGTGGTCATTTACAGTGAGAGAGTGTGAGAGAAACAGCATGGTCATTTACAGTGAGAGAGTGTGAGAGAAACAGTGTGGTCATTTACAGTGAGAGAGTGTGAGAGAAACAGTGTGGTCATTTACAGTGAGAGAGTGTGAGAGAAACAGTGTGTTCATTTACAGTGAGAGAGTGTGAGCGAGGGCATCGTCATTTATAGTGAGAGAGTGTGAGAGAAACAGCATGGTCATTTACAGTGAGAGAGTGTGAGAGAAACAGTGTGGTCATTTACAGTGAGAGAGTGTGAGAGAAACAGCGTGGTCATTTACAGTGAGAGAGTGTGAGAGAAACAGCATGGTCATTTACAGTGAGAGAGTGTGAGAGAAACAGTGTGGTCATTTACAGTGAGAGAGTGTGAGAGAAACAGTGTGGTCATTTACAGTGAGAGAGTGTGAGAGAAACAGCAGCGGTCATTTACAGTGAGAGAGTGTGAGAGAAACAGTGTGGTCATTTACAGTGAGAGAGTGTGAGAGAAACAGTGTGGTCATTTACAGTGAGAGAGTGTGAGAGAAACAGTGTGGTCATTTACAGTGAGAGAGTGTGAGAGAAACAGCATGGTCATTTACAGTGAGAGAGTGTGAGAGAAACAGCATGGTCATTTACAGTGAGAGAGTGTGAGAGAAACAGTGTGGTCATTTACAGTGAGAGGGTGTGAGAGAAACAGCATGGTCATTTACAGTGAGAGGGTGTGAGAGAAACAGTGTGGTCATTTAAAGTGAGAGAGTGTGAGAGAAACAGTGTGGTCATTTACAGTGAGAGAGTGTGAGAGAAACAGTGTGGTCATTTACAGTGAGAGAGTGTGAGAGAAACAGTGTGGTCATTTACAGTGAGAGAGTGTGAGAGAAACAGCTTGGTCATTTACAGTGAGAGGGTGTGAGAGAAACAGCTGTGGTCATTTACAGTGAGAGAGTGTGAGAGAAACAGTGTGGTCATTTACAGTGAGAGAGTGTGAGAGAAACAGTGTGGTCATTTACAGTGAGAGAGTGTGAGAGAAACAGTGTGGTCATTTACAGTGAGAGAGTGTGAGAGAAACAGCTGTGGTCATTTACAGTGAGAGTGTGTGAGAGAAACAGTGTGGTCATTTACAGTGAGAGAGTGTGAGAGAAACAGTGTGGTCATTTACAGTGAGAGAGTGTGAGAGAAACAGCATGGTCATTTACAGTGAGAGAGTGTGAGAGAAACAGTGTGGTCATTTACAGTGAGAGAGTGTGAGAGAAACAGTGGTCATTTACAGTGAGAGAGTGTGAGAGAAACAGAGTGATCATTTACAGTGAGAGAGTGTGAGAGAAACAGTGTGGTCATCTAAAGTGAGAGATTGCGAGAGAAACAGTGTGGTAATTTACAGTGAGAGAGTGTGAGAGAAACAGTGTGGTCATTTACAGTGAGAGAGTGTGAGAGAAACAGTGTGGTCATTTACAGTGAGAGAGTGTGAGAGAAACAGTGTGGTCATTTACAGTGAGAGAGTGTGAGAGAAACAGTGTGGTCATTTACAGTGAGAGAGTGTGAGAGAAACAGTGTGGTCATTTACAGTGAGAGAGTGTGAGAGAAACAGTGTGGTCTTTTACAGTGAGAGATTGTGAGAGAAACAGTGTGGTCATTTACAGTGAGAGAGTGTGAGAGAAACAGTGTGGTCATTTACAGTGAGAGAGTGTGAGAGAAACAGCTGTGGTCATTTACAGTGAGAGAGTGTGAGAGAAACAGTGTGGTCATTTACAGTGAGAGAGTGTGAGAGAAACAGTGTGGTCATTTACAGTGAGAGAGTGTGAGAGAAACAGTGTGGTCATTTACAGTGAGAGAGTGTGAGAGAAACAGCATGGTCATTTACAGTGAGAGAGTGTGAGAGAAACAGTGTGGTCATTTACAGTGAGAGAGTGTGAGAGAAACAGTGTGGTCATTTACAGTGAGAGAGTGTGAGAGAAACAGCTTGGTCATTTACAGTGAGAGAGTGTGAGAGAAACAGTGTGGTCATTTACAGTGAGAGAGTGTGAGAGAAACAGTGTGGTCATTTACAGTGAGAGAGTGTGAGAGAAACAGTGTGGTCATTTACAGTGAGAGAGTGTGAGAGAAACAGCTGTGGTCATTTACAGTGAGAGAGTGTGAGAGAAACAGTGTGGTCATTTACAGTGAGAGAGTGTGAGAGAAACAGTGTGGTCATTTACAGTGAGAGAGTGTGAGAGAAACAGTGTGGTCATTAAAAGTGAGAGAGTGTGAGAGAAACAGTGTGGTCATTTACAGTGAGAGAGTGTGACAGAAAGAGCGTGGATTTTTACAGTGAGAGAGTGTGAGAGAAACAGTGTGGTCATTTACAGTGAGAGAGTGTGAGAGAAACAGCGTGGTCATTTACAGTGAGAGAGTGTGAGAGAAACAGCATGGTCATTTACAGTGAGAGGGGTGTGAGAAGAAACAGTGTGGTCATTTACAGTGAAGAGTGTGAGAGAAACAGTGTGGTCATTTACAGTGAGAGAGTGTGAGAGAAACAGCTTGGTCATTTACAGTGAGAGAGTGTGAGAGAAACAGTGTGGTCATTTACAGTGAGAGAGTGTGAGAGAAACAGTGTGGTCATTTACAGTGAGAGAGTGGTGAGAGATCGAGTGTCATTTATCAGTGAGAGAGTGTGAGAGAAACAGTGTGTCATTTAAAGTGAGAGAGTGTGAGAGAAACAGTGTGGTCATTTACAGTGAGAGAGTGTGAGAGAAACAGCTTGGTCATTTACAGTGAGAGAGTGTGAGAGAAACAGTGTGGTCATTTACAGTGAGAGAGTGTGAGAGAAACAGTGTGGTCATTTACAGTGAGAGAGTGTGAGAGAAACAGTGTGGTCATTTACAGTGAGAGAGTGTGAGAGAAACAGTGTGGTCATTTACAGTGAGAGAGTGTGAGAGAAACAGTGTGGTCATTTACAGTGAGAGAGTGTGAGAGAAACAGTGTGGTCATTTACAGTGAGAGAGTGTGAGAGAAACAGTGGGGTCATTTACAGTGAGAGAGTGTGAGTGAAACAGCTTGGTCATTTACAGTGAGAGGGTGTGAGAGAAACAGTGTGGTCATTTACAGTGAGAGAGTGTGAGAGAAACAGTGTGGTCATTTACAGTGAGAGAGTGTGAGAGAAACAGTGTGGTCATTTACAGTGAGAGAGTGTGAGAGAAACAGTGGTCATTTACAGTGAGAGAGTGTGAGAGAACAGCAGTGGTCATTTACAGTGAGAGAGTGTGAGAGAAACAGTGTGGTCATTTACAGTGAGAGAGTGTGAGAGAAACAGTGTGGTCATTTACAGTGAGAGAGTGTGAGAGAAACAGTGTGGTCATTTACAGTGAGAGAGTGTGAGAGAAACAGCATTGTCATTTACAGTGAGAGAGTGTGAGAGAAACAGTGTGGTCATTTACAGTGAGAGAGTGTGAGAGAAACAGTGTGGTCATTTACAGTGAGAGATTGTGAGAGAAACAGTGTGGTCATTTACAGTGAGAGAGTGTGAGAGAAACAGCATGGTCATTTACAGTGAGAGAGTGTGAGAGAAACAGCGTGGTCATTTACAGTGAGAGAGTGTGAGAGAAACAGTGTGGTCATTTACAGTGAGAGAGTGTGAGAGAAACAGTGTGGTCATTTACAGTGAGAGAGTGTGAGAGAAACAGTGTGGTCATTTACAGTGAGAGAGTGTGAGAGAAACAGTGTGGTCATTTACAGTGAGAGAGTGTGAGAGAAACATCATTTTCATTTACAGTGAGAGAGTGTGAGAGAAACAGTGTGGTCATTTACAGTGAGAGAGTGTGAGAGAAACAGCATGGTCATTTACAGTGAGAGAGTGTGAGAGAAACAGTGTGGTCATTTACAGTGAGAGAGTTTGAGAGAAACAGTGGTCATTTACAGTGAGAGAGTGTGAGAGAAACAGTGTGGTCATTTACAGTGAGAGAGTGTGAGAGAAACAGCTGTGGTCATTTACAGTGAGAGAGTGTGAGAGAAACAGTGTGGTCATTTACAGTGAGAGAGTGTGAGAGAAACAGTGTGGTCATTTACAGTGAGAGAGTGTGAGAGAAACAGTGTGGTCATTTACAGTGAGAGAGTGTGAGAGAAACAGTGTGGTCATTTACAGTGAGAGAGTGTGAGAGAAACAGTGTGGTCATTTACAGTGAGAGAGTGTGAGAGAAACAGTGTGGTCATTTACAGTGAGAGAGTGTGAGAGAAACAGCTGTGGTCATTTACAGTGAGAGAGTGTGAGAGAAACAGAGTGTTCATTTACAGTGAGAGAGTGTGAGAGAAACAGTGTGGTCATTTACAGTGAGAGAGTGTGAGAGAAACAGTGTGGTCATTTACAGTGAGAGAGTGTGAGAGAAACAGTGTGGTCATTTACAGTGAGAGAGTGTGAGAGAAACAGTGTGGTCATTTACAGTGAGAGAGTGTGAGAGAAACAGCGTGGTCATTTACAGTGAGAGAGTGTGAGAGAAACAGAGTGGTCATTTACAGTGAGAGAGTGTGAGAGAAACAGTGTGGTCATTTACAGTGAGAGAGTGTGAGAGAAACAGCTTGGTCATTTACAGTGAGAGAGTGTGAGAGAAACAGTGTGGTCATTTACAGTGAGAGAGTGTGAGAGAAACAGCTTGGTCATTTACAGTGAGAGAGTGTGAGAGAAACAGTGTGGTCATTTACAGTGAGAGAGTGTGAGAGAAACAGCATGGTCATTTACAGTGAGAGAGTGTGAGAGAAACAGTGTGGTCATTTACAGTGAGAGAGTGTGAGAGAAACAGTGTGGTCATTTACAGTGAGAGAGTGTGAGAGAAACAGTGTGGTCATTTACAGTGAGAGAGTGTGAGAGAAACAGTGTGGTCATTTACAGTGAGAGAGTGTGAGAGAAACAGTGTGGTCATTTACAGTGAGAGAGTGTGAGAGAAACAGTGTGGTCATTTACAGTGAGAGAGTGTGAGAGAAACAGTGTGGTCATTTACAGTGAGAGAGTGTGAGAGAAACAGTGTGGTCATTTACAGTGAGAGAGTGTGAGAGAAACAGTGTGGTCATTTACAGTGAGAGAGTGTGAGAGAAACAGTGTGGTCATTTACAGTGAGAGAGTGTGAGAGAAACAGTGTGGTCATTTACAGTGAGAGAGTGTGAGAGAAACAGTGTGGTCATTTACAGTGAGAGAGTGTGAGAGAAACAGTGGTCATTTACAGTGAGAGAGTGTGAGAGAAACAGTGTGGTCATTTACAGTGAGAGAGTGTGAGAGAAACAGTGTGGTCATTTACAGTGAGAGAGTGTGAGAGAAACAGTGTGGTCATTTACAGTGAGAGAGTGTGAGAGAAACAGTGTGGTCATTTACAGTGAGAGAGTGTGAGAGAAACAGTGTGGTCATTTACAGTGAGAGAGTGTGAGAGAAACAGTGTGGTCATTTACAGTGAGAGAGTGTGAGAGAAACAGTGTGGTCATTTACAGTGAGAGAGTGTGAGAGAAACAACATGGTCATTAACACTGAGAGAGTGTGAGAGAAACAGTGTGGACATTTACAGTGAGAGAGTGTGAGAGAAACAGCATGGTCATTTGCAGTGAGAGTGTGTGAGAGAAACAGTGTGGTCATTTACAGTGAGAGAGTGTGAGAGAAACAGTGTGGTCATTTACAGTGAGAGAGTGTGAGAGAAACAGCATGGTCATTTACAGTGAGAGAGTGTGAGAGAAACAGTGTGGTCATTTACAGTGAGAGAGTGTGAGAGAAACAGTGTGGTCATTTACAGTGAGAGAGTGTGAGAGAAACAGTGTGGTCATTTACAGTGAGAGAGTGTGAGAGAAACAGTGTGGTCATTTACAGTGAGAGAGTGTGAGAGAAACAGCTGTGGTCATTTACAGTGAGAGAGTGTGAGAGAAACAGTGTGGTCATTTACAGTGAGAGAGTGTGAGAGAAACAGCGTGGTCATTTACAGTGAGAGAGTGTGAGAGAAACAGTGTGGTCATTTACAGTGAGAGAGTGTGAGAGAAACAGTGTGGTCATTTACAGTGAGAGAGTGTGAGAGAAACAGCTTGGTCATTTACAGTGAGAGAGTGTGAGAGAAACAGCGTGGTCATTTACAGTGAGAGAGTGTGAGAGAAACAGTGTGGTCATTTACAGTGAGAGAGTGTGAGAGAAACAGTGTGGTCATTTACAGTGAGAGAGTGTGAGAGAAACAGTGTGGTCATTTACAGTGAGAGAGTGTGAGAGAAGCTGCTTGGTCATTTACAGTGAGAGAGTGTGAGAGAGGGCATGGTCATTTACAGTGAGAGAGTGTGAGAGAAAGAGCATGATCATTTACAGTGAGAGAGTGTGAGAGAAACAGTGTGGTCATTTACAGTGAGAGAGTGTGAGAGAAACAGCGTGGTCATTTACAGTGAGAGAGTGTGAGAGAAACAGTGTGGTCATTTACAGTGAGAGAGTGTGAGAGAAACAGTGTGGTCATTTACAGTGAGAGAGTGTGAGAGAAACAGTGTGGTCATTTACAGTGAGAGAGTGTGAGAGAAACAGCATGGTCATTTACAGTGAGAGAGTGTGAGAGAAACAGTGTGGTCATTTACAGTGAGAGAGTGTGAGAGAAACAGTGTGGTCATTTACAGTGAGAGAGTGTGAGAGAAACAGCTGGTCATTTACAGTGAGAGAGTGTGAGAGAAACAGTGTGGTCATTTACAGTGAGAGAGTGTGAGAGAAACAGCTTGGTCATTTACAGTGAGAGAGTGTGAGAGAAACAGTGTGGTCATTTACAGTGAGAGAGTGTGAGAGAAACAGTGTGGTCATTTACAGTGAGAGAGTGTGAGAGAAACAGCTGTGGTCATTTACAGTGAGAGAGTGTGAGAGAAACAGTGTGGTCATTTACAGTGAGAGAGTGTGAGAGAAACAGTGTGGTCATTTACAGTGAGAGAGTGTGAGAGAAACAGTGTGGTCATTTACAGTGAGAGAGTGTGAGAGAAACAGTGTGGTCATTTACAGTGAGAGAGTGTGAGAGAAACAGTGTGGTCATTTACAGTGAGAGAGTGTGAGAGAAACAGTGTGGTCATTTACAGTGAGAGAGTGTGAGAGAAACAGTGTGGTCATTTACAGTGAGAGAGTGTGAGAGAAACAGTGTGGTCATTTACAGTGAGAGAGTGTGAGAGAAACAGTGTGGTCATTTACAGTGAGAGAGTGTGAGAGAAACAGCTGTGGTCATTTACAGTGAGAGAGTGTGAGAGAAACAGTGTGGTCATTTACAGTGAGAGAGTGTGAGAGAAACAGTGTGGTCATTTACAGTGAGAGAGTGTGAGAGAAACAGTGTGGTCATTTACAGTGAGAGAGTGTGAGAGAAACAGTGTGGTCATTTACAGTGAGAGAGTGTGAGAGAAACAGCATGGTCATTTACAGTGAGAGAGTGTGAGAGAAACAGCTGTGGTCATTTACAGTGAGAGAGTGTGAGAGAAACAGTGTGGTCATTTACAGTGAGAGAGTGTGAGAGAAACAGTGTGGTCATTTACAGTGAGAGATTGTGAGAGAAACAGTGTGGTCATTTACAGTGAGAGAGTGTGAGAGAAACAGTGTGGTCATTTACAGTGAGAGAGTGTGAGAGAAACAGTGTGGTCATTTACAGTGAGAGAGTGTGAGAGAAACAGCATGGTCATTTACAGTGAGAGAGTGTGAGAGAAACAGTGTGGTCATTTACAGTGAGAGAGTGTGAGAGAAACAGCATGGTCATTTACAGTGAGAGAGTGTGAGAGAAACAGAGAGGTCATTTACAGTGAGAGAGTGTGAGAGAAACAGTGTGGTCATTTACAGTGAGAGAGTGTGAGAGAAACAGTGTGGTCATTTACAGTGAGAGAGTGTGAGAGAAACAGTGTGGTCATTTACAGTGAGAGAGTGTGAGAGAAACAGTGTGGTCATTTACAGTGAGAGAGTGTGAGAGAAACAGTGTGGTCATTTACAGTGAGAGAGTGTGAGAGAAACAGAGTGGTCATTTACAGTGAGAGAGTGTGAGAGAAACAGTGTGGTCATTTACAGTGAGAGAGTGTGAGAGAAACAGTGTGGTCATTTACAGTGAGAGAGTGTGAGAGAAACAGTGTGGTCATTTACAGTGAGAGAGTGTGAGAGAAACAGCATGGTCATTTACAGTGAGAGAGTGTGAGAGAAACAGCATGGTCATTTACAGTGAGAGAGTGTGAGAGAAACAGTGTGGTCATTTACAGTGAGAGAGTGTGAGAGAAACAGCTTGGTCATTTACAGTGAGAGAGTGTGAGAGAAACAGTGTGGTCATTTACAGTGAGAGAGTGTGAGAGAAACAGTGTGGTCATTTACAGTGAGAGAGTGTGAGAGAAACAGTGTGGTCATTTACAGTGAGAGAGTGTGAGAGAAACAGTGTGGTCATTTACAGTGAGAGAGTGTGAGAGAAACAGTGTGGTCATTTACAGTGAGAGAGTGTGAGAGAAACAGTGTGGTCATTTACAGTGAGAGAGTGTGAGAGAAACAGCATGGTCATTTACAGTGAGAGAGTGTGAGAGAAACAGTGTGGTCATTTACAGTGAGAGAGTGTGAGAGAAACAGTGTGGTCATTTACAGTGAGAGAGTGTGAGAGAAACAGTGTGGTCATTTACAGTGAGAGAGTGTGAGAGAAACAGCATGGTCATTTACAGTGAGAGAGTGTGAGAGAAACAGTGTGGTCATTTACAGTGAGAGAGTGTGAGAGAAACAGTGTGTTCATTTATAGTGAGAAAGTCTGAGAGAAACAGCATGGTCATTTACAGTGAGAGAGTGTGAGAGAAACAGTGTGGTCATTTACAGTGAGAGAGTGTGAGAGAAACAGCATGGTCATTTACAGTGAGAGAGTGTGAGAGAAACAGTGTGGTCATTTACAGTGAGAGGGTGTGAGAGAAACAGTGTGGTCATTTACAGTGAGAGAGTGTGAGAGAAACAGTGTGGTCATTTACAGTGAGAGAGTGTGAGAGAAACAGTGTGGTCATTTACAGTGAGAGAGTGTGAGAGAAACAGTGTGGTCATTTACAGTGAGAGAGTGTGAGAGAAACAGTGTGGTCATTTACAGTGGGAGAGTGTGAGAGAAACAGCTGTGGTCATTTACAGTGAGAGAGTGTGAGAGAACCAGTGTGTCATTTACAGTGAGAGAGTGTGAGAGAAACAGCGTGGTCATTTACAGTGAGAGAGTGTGAGAGAAACAGCATGGTCATTTACAGTGAGAGAGTGTGAGAGAAACAGTGTGGTCATTTACAGTGAGAGAGTGTGAGAGAAACAGTGTGGTCATTTACAGTGAGAGAGTGTGAGAGAAACAGTGTGGTCATTTACAGTGAGAGAGTGTGAGAGAAACAGTGTGGTCATTTACAGTGAGAGAGTGTGAGAGAAACAGTGTGGTCATTTACAGTGAGAGAGTGTGAGAGAAACAGTGTGGTCATTTACAGTGAGAGAGTGTGAGAGAAACAGCTGTGGTCATTTACAGTGAGAGAGTGTGAGAGAAACAGTGTGGTCATTTACAGTGAGAGAGTGTGAGAGAAACAGTGTGGTCATTTACAGTGAGAGAGTGTGAGAGAAACAGCTTGGTCATTTACAGTGAGAAGGTGTGAGAGAAACAGTGTGGTCATTTACAGTGAGAGAGTGTGAGAGAAACAGCATGGTCATTTACAGTGAGAGAGTGTGAGAGAAACAGTGTGGTCATTTACAGTGAGAGAGTGTGAGAGAAACAGTGTGGTCATTTACAGTGAGAGAGTGTGAGAGAAACAGTGTGGTCATTTACAGTGAGAGAGTGTGAGAGAAACAGTGTGGTCATTTACAGTGAGAGAGTGTGAGAGAAACAGTGTGGTCATTTACAGTGAGAGAGTGTGAGAGAAACAGTGTGGTCATTTACAGTGAGAGAGTGTGAGAGAAACAGCTTGGTCATTTACAGTGAGAGAGTGTGAGAGAAACAGCATGGTCATTTACAGTGAGAGAGTGTGAGAGAAACAGTGTGGTCATTTACAGTGAGAGAGTGTGAGAGAAACAGTGTGGTCATTTACAGTGAGAGAGTGTGAGAGAAACAGTGTGGTCATTTACAGTGAGAGAGTGTGAGAGAAACAGTGTGGTCATTTACAGTGAGAGAGTGTGAGAGAAACAGTGTGGTCATTTACAGTGAGAGAGTGTGAGAGAAACAGTGTGGTCATTTACAGTGAGAGAGTGTGAGAGAAACAGTGTGGTCATTTACAGTGAGAGAGTGTGAGAGAAACAGTGTGGTCATTTACAGTGAGAGAGTGTGAGAGAAACAGTGTGGTCATTTACAGTGAGAGAGTGTGAGAGAAACAGTGTGGTCATTTACAGTGAGAGAGTGTGAGAGAAACAGTGTGGTCATTTACAGTGAGAGAGTGTGAGAGAAACAGTGTGGTCATTTACAGTGAGAGAGTGTGAGAGAAACAGTGTGGTCATTTACACTGAGAGAGTGTGAGAGAAACATGATTGTCATTTACAGTGAGAGAGTGTGAGAGAAACAGTGTGGTCATTTACAGTGAGAGAGTGTGAGAGAAACAGTGTGGTCATTTACAGTGAGAGAGTGTGAGAGAAACAGCATGGTCATTTACAGTGAGAGAGTGTGAGAGAAACAGTGTGGTCATTTACAGTGAGAGAGTGTGAGAGAAACAGTGTGGTCATTTACAGTGAGAGAGTGTGAGAGAAACAGTGTGGTCATTTACAGTGAGAGAGTGTGAGAGAAACAGTGTGGTCATTTACAGTGAGAGAGTGTGAGAGAAACAGCAGTGGTCATTTACAGTGAGAGAGTGTGAGAGAAACAGTGTGGTCATTTACAGTGAGAGAGTGTGAGAGAAACAGTGTGGTCATTTACAGTGAGAGAGTGTGAGAGAAACAGTGTGGTCATTTACAGTGAGAGAGTGTGAGAGAAACAGTGTGGTCATTTACAGTGAGAGAGTGTGAGAGAAACAGTGTGGTCATTTACAGTGAGAGAGTGTGAGAGAAACAGTGTGGTCATTTACAGTGAGAGAGTGTGAGAGAAACAGTGTGGTCATTTACAGTGAGAGAGTGTGAGAGAAACAGTGTGGTCATTTACAGTGAGAGAGTGTGAGAGAAACAGCTGTGGTCATTTACAGTGAGAGAGTGTGAGAGAAACAGTGTGGTCATTTACAGTGAGAGAGTGTGAGAGAAACAGTGTGGTCATTTACAGTGAGAGAGTGTGAGAGAAACAGTGTGGTCATTTACAGTGAGAGAGTGTGAGAGAAACAGTGTGGTCATTTACAGTGAGAGAGTGTGAGAGAAACAGTGTGGTCATTTACAGTGAGAGAGTGTGAGAGAAACAGTGTGGTCATTTACAGTGAGAGAGTGTGATAGAAACAGTGGGGTCATTTACAGTGTGAGAATGTGAGTGAAACAGCTTGGTCATTTACAGTGAGAGGGTGTGAGAGAAACAGTGTGGTCATTTACAGTGAGAGAGTGTGAGAGAAACAGTGTGGTCATTTACAGTGAGAGAGTGTGAGAGAAACAGTGTGGTCATTTACAGTGAGAGAGTGTGAGAGAAACAGTGTGGTCATTTACAGTGAGAGAGTGTGAGAGAAACAGTGTGGTCATTTACAGTGAGAGAGTGTGAGAGAAACAGTGTGGTCATTTACAGTGAGAGAGTGTGAGAGAAACAGTGTGGTCATTTACAGTGAGAGAGTGTGAGAGAAACAGCATGGTCATTTACAGTGAGAGAGTGTGAGAGAAACAGTGTGGTCATTTACAGTGAGAGAGTGTGAGAGAAACAGCAGGGTCATTTGCAGTGAGAGTGTGTGAGAGAAACAGTGTGGTCATTTACAGTGAGAGAGTGTGAGAGAAACAGCATGGTCATTTACAGTGAGAGAGTGTGAGAGGAACAGCTTGGTTATTTACAGTGAGAGGGAGTGAGAGAAACAGTGTGGTTATTTACAGTGAGAGAGTGTGAGAGAAACAGTGTGGTCATTTACAGTGAGAGAGTGTGAGAGAAACAGCATGGTCATTTACAGTGAGAGAGTGTGAGAGAAACAGTGTGGTCATTTACAGTGAGAGAGTGTGAGAGAAACAGTGTGGTCATTTACAGTGAGAGAGTGTGAGAGAAACAGTGTGGTCATTTACAGTGAGAGAGTGTGAGAGAAACAGTGTGGTCATTTACAGTGAGAGAGTGTGAGAGAAACAGCATGGTCATTTACAGTGAGAGAGTGTGAGAGAAACAGCTTGGTCATTTACAGTGAGAGAGTGTGAGAGAAACAGTGTGGTCATTTACAGTGAGAGAGTGTGAGAGAAACAGTGTGGTCATTTACAGTGAGAGAGTGTGAGAGAAACAGTGTGGTCATTTACAGTGAGAGAGTGTGAGAGAAACAGTGTGGTCATTTACAGTGAGAGAGTGTGAGAGAAACAGTGTGGTCATTTACAGTGAGAGAGTGTGAGAGAAACAGTGTGGTCATTTACAGTGAGAGAGTGTGAGAGAAACAGCGTGGTCATTTACAGTGAGAGAGTGTGAGAGAAACAGCATGGTCATTTACAGTGAGAGAGTGTGAGAGAAACAGTGTGGTCATTTACAGTGAGAGAGTGTGAGAGAAACAGAGTGGTCATTTACAGTGAGAGAGTGTGAGAGAAACAGTGTGGTCATTTACAGTGAGAGAGTGTGAGAGAAACAGCTTGGTCATTTACAGTGAGAGAGTGTGAGAGAAACAGTGTGGTCATTTACAGTGAGAGAGTGTGAGAGAAACAGTATGGTCATTTACAGTGAGAGAGTGTGAGAGAAGAAGCATGGTCATTTACAGTGAGAGATTGTGAGAGAAACAGTGTGGTCATTTACGGTGACAGAGTGTGAGAGAAACAGTTTGGTCATTTACAGTGAGAGAGTGTGAGAGAAAGAGTGTGGTCATTTACAGTGAGAGAGTGTGAGAGAAACAGTGTGGTCATTTACAGTGAGAGAGTGTGAGAGAAACAGTGTGGTCATTTACAGTGAGAGAGTGTGAGAGAAACAGTGTGGTCATTTACAGTGAGAGAGTGTGAGAGAAACAGTGTGGTCATTTACAGTGAGAGAGTGTGAGAGAAACAGTGTGGTCATTTACAGTGAGAGAGTGTGAGAGAAACAGTGTGGTCATTTACAGTGAGAGAGTGTGAGAGAAACAGTGTGGTCATTTACAGTGAGAGAGTGTGAGAGAAACAGCATGGTCATTTACAGTGAGAGAGTGTGAGAGAAACAGTGTGGTCATTTACAGTGAGAGAGTGTGAGAGAAACAGTGTGGTCATTTACAGTGAGAGAGTGTGAGAGAAACAGTGTGGTCATTTACAGTGAGAGAGTGTGAGAGAAACAGTGTGGTCATTTACAGTGAGAGAGTGTGAGAGAAACAGTGTGGTCATTTACAGTGAGAGAGTGTGAGAGAAACAGTGTGGTCATTTACAGTGAGAGAGTGTGAGAGAAACAGTGTGGTCATTTACAGTGAGAGAGTGTGAGAGAAACAGCATGGTCATTTACAGTGAGAGAGTGTGAGAGAAACAGTGTGGTCATTTACAGTGAGAGAGTGTGAGAGAAACAGTGTGGTCATTTACAGTGAGAGAGTGTGAGAGAAACAGCTTGGTCATTTACAGTGAGAGAGTGTGAGAGAAACAGTGTGGTCATTTACAGTGAGAGAGTGTGAGAGAAACAGCTTGGTCATTTACAGTGAGAGAGTGTGAGAGAAACAGTGTGGTCATTTACAGTGAGAGAGTGTGAGAGAAACAGCATGGTCATTTACAGTGAGAGAGTGTGAGAGAAACAGTGTGGTCATTTACAGTGAGAGAGTGTGAGAGAAACAGTGTGGTCATTTACAGTGAGAGAGTGTGAGAGAAACAGTGTGGTCATTTACAGTGAGAGAGTGTGAGAGAAACAGTGTGGTCATTTACAGTGAGAGAGTGTGAGAGAGAGCATGGTCATTTACAGTGAGAGAGTGTGAGAGAGAGCATGGTCATTTACAGTGAGAGAGTGTGAGAGAAACAGCGTGGTCATTTACAGTGAGAGAGTGTGAGAGAAACAGTGGTCATTTACAGTGAGAGAGTGTGAGAGAAACAGTGTGGTCATTTACAGTGAGAGAGTGTGAGAGAAACAGTGTGGTCATTTACAGTGAGAGAGTGTGAGAGAAACAGTGTGGTCATTTACAGTGAGAGAGTGTGAGAGAAACAGTGTGGTCATTTACAGTGAGAGAGTGTGAGAGAAACATCATGGTCATTTACAGTGAGAGAGTGTGAGAATGAGCATGGTCATTTACAGTGAGAGAGTGTGAGAGAAACAGCATGGTCATTTACAGTGAGAGAGTGTGAGAGAAACAGTGTGGTCATTTACAGTGAGAGAGTGTGAGAGAAACAGTGTGGTCATTAACAGCGAGAGAGTGTGAGAGAAACAGTGTGGTCATTTACAGTGAGAGAGTGTGAGAGAAACAGTGTGGTCATTTACAGTGAGAGAGTGTGAGAGAAACAGTGTGGTCATTTACAGTGAGAGAGTGTGAGAGAAACAGTGTGGTCATTTACAGTGAGAGAGTGTGAGAGAAACAGCATGGTCATTTACAGTGAGAGAGTGTGAGAGAAACAGCGTGGTCATTTACAGTGAGAGAGTGTGAGAGAAACAGTGTGGTCATTTAAAGTGAGAGAGTGTGAGAGAAACAGCATGGTCATTTACAGTGAGAGAGTGTGAGAGAAACAGTGTGGTCATTTACAGTGAGAGAGTGTGAGAGAAACAGTGTGGTCATTTACAGTGAGAGAGTGTGAGAGAAACAGCATGGTCATTTACAGTGAGAGAGTGTGAGAGAAACAGCGTGGTCATTTACAGTGAGAGAGTGTGAGAGAAACAGCTGTGGTCATTTACAGTGAGAGAGTGTGAGAGAAACAGCAGTGGTCATTTACAGTGAGAGAGTGTGAGAGAAACAGTGTGGTCATTTACAGTGAGAGAGTGTGAGAGAAACAGAGTGGTCATTTACAGTGAGAGAGTGTGAGCGAGGGCATCGTCATTTACAGTGAGAGAGTGTGAGAATGAGCATGGTCATTTACAGTGAGAGAGTGTGAGAGAAACAGTGTGGTCATTTACAGTGAGAGAGTGTGAGAGAAACAGCTTGGTCATTTACAGTGAGAGAGTGTGAGAGAAACAGTGTGGTCATTTACAGTGAGAGAGTGTGAGAGAAACAGTGTGGTCATTTACAGTGAGAGAGTGTGAGAGAAACAGCTTGGTCATTTACAGTGAGAGGGTGTGAGAGAAACAGTGTGGTCATTTACAGTGAGAGAGTGTGAGAGAATCAGTGTGGTCATTTACACTGAGAGAGTGTGAGAGAAACAGCATGGTCATTTACAGTGAGAGATTGTGAGAGAAACAGTGTGGTCATTTACAGTGAGAGAGTGTGAGAGAATCAGTTTGGTCATTTACAGTGAGAGAGTGTGAGAGAAACAGTGTGGTCATTTACAGTGAGAGAGTGTGAGAGAAACAGTGTGGTCATTTACAGTGAGAGAGTGTGAGAGAAACAGCATGGTCATTTACAGTGAGAGAGTGTGAGAGAAACTGCATTGTCATTTACAGTGAAAGAGTGTGAGAGAAACAGTGTGGTCACTTACAGTGAGAGAGTGTGATAGAAAAACTGTGGTCATTTACAGTGAGAGAGTGTGAGAGAAACAGTGTGGACATTTACAGTGAGAGAGTGTGAGAGAAACAGTGTGGTCATTTACAGTGAGAGAGTGTGAGAGAAACAGTGTGGTCATTTACAGTGAGAGAGTGTGAGAGAAACAGTGTGGTCATTTACAGTGAGAGAGTGTGAGAGAAACAGCATGGTCATTTACAGTGAGAGAGTGTGAGAGAAACAGCATGGTCATTTAGAGTGAGAGAGTGTGAGAGAAACAGTGTGGTCATTTACAGTGAGAGAGTGTGAGAGAAACAGTGCGGTCATTTACAGTGAGAGAGTGTGAGAGAAACAGTGTGGTCATTTACAGCGAGAGAGTGTGAGAGAAACAGCATGGTCATTTACAGTGAGAGAGTGTGAGAGAAACAGCATGGTCATTTACAGTGAGAGAGTGTGAGAGAGAGCATGGTCATTTACAGTGAGAGAGTGTGAGAGAAACAGTGTGGTCATTTACAGTGAGAGAGTGTGAGAGAAACAGTGTGGTCATTTACAGTGAGAGAGTGTGAGAGAAACAGAGTGGTCATTTACAGTGAGAGAGTGTGAGAGAAACAGTGTGGTCATTTACAGTGAGAGAGTGTGAGAGAAACAGCATGGTCATTTACAGTGAGAGAGTGTGAGAGAAACAGTGTGGTCATTTACAGTGAAAGAATGTGAGAGAAACAGTGTGGTCATTTACTGTGAGATAGTGTGAGAGAGAGCATGGTCATTTACAGTGAGAGAGTGTGATAGAAACAGTGTGGTCATTTACAGTGAGAGTGTGTGAGAGAAACAGCGTGGTCATTTACAGTGAGAGAGTGTGAGACAGAGCATGGTCATTTACAGTGAGAGAGTGTGAGAGAGAGCATGGTCATTTACAGTGAGAGAGTGTGAGAGAAACAGCATGGTCATTTATAGTGAGAGAGTGTGAGAGAGAGCATGGTCATTTAAAGGGAGAGAGTGTGAGAGAGAGCATGGTCATTTACAGCAAGAGAGTGTGAGAGAATCAGTGTTGTCATTTACAATGAGAGAGTGTGAGAGAAACATTGTGGCCTTTTACAGTGAGAGAGTGTGAGAGAAACAGTGTGGTCATTTACAGTGAGAGAGTTTGAGAGAAACAGTGAGGACATTTACAGTGAGAGAATGTGAGAGAAACAGGGTGGTCATTTACAGTGAGAGAGTGTGAGAGAAACATCATTTTCATTTACAGTGAGAGAGTGTGAGAGAAACAGTGTGGTCATTTACAGTGAGAGAGTGTGAGAGAAACAGTGTGGTCATTTACAGTGAGAGAGTGTGAGAGAAACAGCATGGTCATTTACAGTGAGAGAGTGTGAGAGAAACAGCATGGTCATTTACAGTGAGAGAGTGTGAGAGAAGCAGCGTGGGCATTTACAGTGAGAGAGTGTCAGAGAAACAGTGTGGTCATTTACAGTGAGAGAGTGTGAGAGAAACAGCATGGTCATTTACAGTGAGAGAGTGTGAGAGAAACAGCATGGTCATTTACAGTGAGAGAGTGTGAGAGAAACAGTGTGGTCATTTACAGTGAGAGAGTGTGAGAGAAACAGTGTGGTCATTTACAGTGAGAGAGTGTGAGAGAAACAGCGTGGTCATTTACAGTGAGAGAGTGTGAGAGAAACAGCATGGTCATTTACAGTGAGAGAGTGTGAGTGAGAGCATGGTCATTTATAGTGAGAATGTTAGAGAAACAGCATGGTCATTTACAGTGAGAGAGTGTGAGAGAAACAGTGTGGTCATTTACAGTGAGAGAGTGTGAGAGAAACAGTGTGGTCATTTACAGTGAGAGAGTGTGAGAGAAACAGTGTGGTCATTTACAGTGAGAGAGTGTGAGAGAAACAGCTTGGTCATTTACAGTGAGAGAGTGTGAGAGAAACAGCTTGGTCATTTACAGTGAGAGAGTGTGAGAGAAACAGTGTGGTCATTTACAGTGAGAGAGTGTGAGAGAAACAGTGTGGTCATTTACAGTGAGAGAGTGTGAGAGAAACAGCATGGTCATTTACAGTGAGAGTGTGAGAGAAACAGTGTGGTCATTTACAGTGAGAGAGTGTGAGAGAAACAGTGTGGTCATTTACAGTGAGAGAGTGTGAGAGAAACAGTGTGGTCATTTACAGTGAGAGAGTGTGAGAGAAACAGTGTGGTCATTTACAGTGAGAGAGTGTGAGAGAAACAGTGTGGTCATTTACAGTGAGAGAGTGTGAGAGAAGCAGCATGGTCATTTACAGTGAGAGAGTGTGAGAGAAACAGTGTGGTCATTTACAGTGAGAGAGTGTGAGAGAAACAGTGTGGTCATTTACAGTGAGAGAGTGTGAGAGAAACAGTGTGGTCATTTACAGTGAGAGAGTGTGAGAGAAACAGTGTGGTCATTTACAGTGAGAGAGTGTGAGAGAAACAGTGTGGTCATTTACAGTGAGAGCGTGTGAGAGAAACATCATGGTCATTTACAGTGAGAGAGTGTCAGAGAGAGCTTCGTCATTTATAGTGTGAGAGAAACACTGTGGTCATTTACAGTGAGAGAGTGTGAGAGAAACAGTGCGGTCATTTACGGTGAGAGAGTGTGAGAGAAACAGTGTGGTCATTTACAGTGAGAGAGTGTGAGAGAAACAGTGTGGTCATTTACAGTGAGAGAGTGTGAGAGAAACAGTGTGGTCATTTACAGTGAGAGAGTGTGAGAGAAACAGTGTGGTCATTTACAGTGAGAGAGTGTGAGAGAAGCAGCATGGTCATTTACAGTGAGAGAGTGTGAGAGAAACAGTGTGGTCATTTACAGTGAGAGAGTGTGAGAGAAACAGTGTGGTCATTTACAGTGAGAGAGTGTGAGAGAAACAGTGTGGTCATTTACAGTGAGAGAGTGTGAGAGAAACAGCTTGGTCATTTACAGTGAGAGAGTGTGAGAGAAACAGTGTGGTCATTTACAGTGAGAGAGTGTGAGAGAAACAGTGTGGTCATTTACAGTGAGAGAGTGTGAGAGAGAGCATGGTCATTTACAGTGAGAGAGTGTGAGAGAAACAGTGTGGTCATTTACAGTGAGAGAGTGTGAGAGAAACAGTGTGGTCATTTACAGTGAGAGAGTGTGAGAGAAACAGTGTGGTCATTTACAATGAGAGAGTGTGAGAGAAACAGTGTGGTCATTTACAGTGAGAGAGTGTGTAGAGAGAGCATGCTCATTTATAGTGAGAAAGTGTGAGAGAGAGCATGGCCATTTACAGTGAGAGAGTGTGAGAGAAACAGCGTGATCATTTACTGTGAGATAGTGTGAGAGAGAGCACGGTCATTTACAGTGAGAGAGTGTGATAGAAACAGTGTGGTCATTTACAGGGGGAGTGTGTGAGAGAAACAGCGTGGTCATTTACAGTGAGAGAGTGTGAGACAGAGCATGGTCATTTACAGTGAGAGAGTGTGAGAAAAACAGCATGATCATTTACAGTGAGAGATTGTGAGAGAGAGCATGGTCATTTATAGTGAGAGAATGTGAGAGAGAGCATGGTCATTTAAAGGGAGAGAGTGTGAGAGAGAGCATGGTCATTTACAGCAAGAGAGTTTGAGAGAATCAGTGTTGTCATTTACAATGAGAGAGTGTGAGAGAAACATTGTGGTCATTTACAGCGAGAGAGTGTGAGAGAAACCGTGTGGTCATTTACAGTGAGAGAGTTTGATAGAAACAGTGTGGTCATTTCCAGTGACAGAGTGAGAGAGAAACAGTGTGGTCATTTACGGTGACAGAGTGTGAGAGAAACAGTTTGGTCATTTACAGCGAGAGAGTGTGAGAGAAACAGTGTGGTCATTTACAGTGAGAGAGTGTGAGAGAAACAGTGTGGTCATTTACAGTGGGAGAGTGTGAGAGAAACAGCATGGTCATTTATAGTGAGAGAGTGTGAGAGAAGCAGCATTGTCATTTACAGTGTGAGAGTGTGAGAGAAACAGTGTGGTCATTTATAGTGAGAGAGTGTGAGAGAAATAGCATGGTCATTTACATTGAGAGGGTGTGAGAGAAACAGTGTGGTCATTTACAGTGAGAGAGTGTGAGAGAAACAGTGTGTTCATTTCCTGTGAGAGAGTGTGAGAGAAACAGTGTGGTCATTTACAGTGAGAGAGTGTGAGAGAAACAGTGTGGTCATTTACAGTGAGAGAGTGTGAGAGAGAGCATGGTCATTTACAGTGAGAGAGTGTGAGAGAAATAGCATGGTCATTGACAGTGAGAGAGTGTGAGAGAAACAGTGTGGTCATTTACAGTGAGAGAGTGTGAGAGGAACAGTGTGGTCATTTACAATGAGAGAGTGTGAGAGAAACAGTGTGGTCATTTACAATGAGAGAGTGTGAGAGAAACAGTGTGGTCATTTACAGTGAGAGAGTGTGTAGAGAGAGCATGCTCATTTATAGTGAGAGAGTGTGAGAGAGAGCATGGCCATTTACAGTGAGGGAGTGTGAGAGAAACAGCGTGATCATTTACTGTGAGATAGTGTGAGAGAGAGCATGCTCATTTACAGTGAGAGAGTGTGATAGAAACAGTGTGGTCATTTACAGGGGGAGTGTGTGAGAGAAACAGCGTGGTCATTTACAGTGAGAGAGTGTGAGACAGAGCATGGTCATTTACAGTGAGAGAGTGTGAGAGAAACAGTGTGGTCATTTACAGTGAGAGAGTGTGAGCGAGGGCATCGTCATTTATAGTGAGAGAGTGTGACAGAAAGAGCATGGTCATTTACAGTGAGAGAGTGTGAGAGAAACAGTGTGGTCATTTACAGTGAGAGAGTGTGAGAGAATCAGTGTGGTCATTTACAGTGAGAGAGTGTGAGAGAAACAGTGTGGTCATTTACAGTGAGAGAGTGTGAGAGAAACAGTGTGGTCATTTACAGTGAGAGAGTGTGAGAGAAACAGTGTGGTCATTTACAGTGAGAGAGTGTGAGAGAAACAGCATGGTCATTTACAGTGAGAGAGTGTGAGAGAAACAGTGTGGTCATTTACAGTGAGAGAGTGTGAGAGAAACAGTGTGGTCATTTACAGTGAGAGAGTGTGAGAGAAACAGCATGGTCATTTACAGTGAGAGAGTGTGAGAGAAACATCATGGTCATTTACAGTGAGAGAGCGTGAGAGAGAGCATGGTCATTTATAGTGATAGAGCGAGAGAAACAGTGTTGTCATTTACAGTGAGAGAGTGTGAGAGAAAGAGTGTGGTCATTTACAGTGAGAGAGTGTGAGAGGAACAGCATGGTCATTTAGAGTGAGAGATTGTGAAGGAACAGCTTGGTCATTTACAGTGAGGGGCGTGAGAGAAACAGCATTTTCATTTACAGTGAGAGAGTGTGAGAGAAACAGCGTGGTCATTTACAGAGAATCTGAGAGAAACAGCATGGTCATTTAAAGTGAGAGAGTGTGAGCGAGAGCATGGTCATTTATAGTGAGAGAGTGTGAGAGAGAGCATGGTCATTTACAGCAAGAGAGTTTGAGAGAATCAGTGTTGTCATTTACAATGAGAGAGTGTGAGAGAAACAGCTTGGTCATTTAAAGTGAGAGGGTGTGAGAGAAACCGTGTGGTCATTTACAGTGAGAGAGTGTGAGAGAAACAGTGTGGTCATTTCCAGTGAGAGAGTGTGAGAGAAACAGCGTGGTCATTTACAGTGAGAGAGTGTGAGAGAAACAGCATGGTCATTTACAGTGAGAGAGTGTGAGAGAAACAGCGTGGTCATTTACAGTGAGAGAGTGTGAGAGAAACAGTGTGGTCATTTAGAGTGAGAGAGTGTGAGAGAAACAGCATGGTCATTTACAGTGAGAGAGTGTGAGAGAAACAGCATGGTCATTTACAGTGAGAGAGTGTGAGAGAGAGCATGGTCATTTACAGTGAGAATGTTAGAGAAACAGTGTGGTCATTTACAGTGAGAGAGTGTGAGAGAGAGCATGGTCATTTACAGTGAGAGAGTGTGAGAGAAACAGTGTGGTCATTTACAGTGAGAGAGTGTGAGAGGAACAGTGTGGTCATTTACAGTGAGAGAGTGTGAGAGAAACAGTGTGGTCATTTACAGTGAGAGAGTGTGAGAGAAACAGTGTGGTCATTTACAGTGAGAGAGTGTGAGAGAAACAGCATGGTCATTTATAGTGAGAGAGTGTGAGAGAAGCAGCATGGTCATTTACAGTGTGAGAGTGTGAGAGAAACAGTGTGGTCATTTATAGTGAGAGAGTGTGAGAGAAATAGCATGGTCATTTACATTGAGAGGGTGTGAGAGAAACAGTGTGGTCATTTACAGTGAGAGAGTGTGAGAGAAACAGTGTGGTCATTTACAGTGAGAGAGTGTGAGAGAAACAGTGTGGTCATTTACAGTGAGAGAGTGTGAGAGAAACAGTGTGGTCATTAACAGTGAGAGAGTGTGAGAGAGAGCATGGTCATTTACAGTGAGAGAGTGTGAGAGAAACAACATGGTCATTTACAGTGAGAGAATGTGAGAGAAACAGTGTGGTCATTTAGAGTGAGAGAGTGTGAGAGAGAGCATGGTCATTTACAGTGAGAGAGTGTGATAGAAACAGTGTGGTCATTTACAGCGAGAGAGTGTGAGAGAAACAGCATGGTCATTTACAGTGAGAGAGTGTGAGAGAAACAGCATTGTCATTTATAGTAAGAGAGTGTGAGAGAGAGCATGGTCATTTACAGTGAGAGAGTGTGAGAGAAACAGTGTGGTCATTTACAGTGAGAGAGTGTGAGAGGAACAGTGTGGTCATTTACAATGAGAGAGTGTGAGAGAAACAGTGTGGTCATTTACAATGAGAGAGTGTTAGAGAAACAGTGTGGTCATTTACAGTGAGAGAGTGTGTAGAGAGAGCATGCTCATTTATAGTGAGAGAGTGTGAGAGAGAGCATGGCCATTTACAGTGAGAGAGTGTGAGAGAAACAGCGTGATCATTTACTGTGAGATAGTGTGAGAGAGAGCATGGTCATTTACAGTGAGAGAGTGTGATAGAAACAGTGTGGTCATTTACAGGGGGAGTGTGTGAGAGAAACAGCGTGGTCATTTACAGTGAGAGAGTGTGAGACAGAGCATGGTCATTTACAGTGAGAGAGTGTGAGAGAGAGCATGGTCATTTACAGCGAGAGAGTGTGAGAAAACAGCATGGTCATTTATAGTGAGAGAGTGTGAGAGAGAGCATGGTCATTCATAGTGAGAGAGTGTGAGAGAGAGCATGGTCATTTACAGCAAGAGAGTTTGAGAGAATCAGTGTTGTCATTTACAATGAGAGAGTGTGAGTGAAACATTGTGGTCATTTACAGCGAGAGAGTGTGAGAGAAACCGTGTGGTCATTTACAGTGAGAGAGTTTGATAGAAACAGTGTGGTCATTTCCAGTGACAGAGTGAGAGAGAAACAGCGTGGTCATTTACAGTGAGAGAGTGTGAGAGAAACAGCATGGTCATTTACAGTGAGAGAGTGTGAGAGAAACATCACGGTCATTTACAGTGAGAGAGTGTGAGAAAAACAATGTGGTCATTTAGAGTGAGAGAGTGTGAGAGAAACAGCATGGTCATTTACAGTGAGAGAGTGTGAGAGAAACAGCATGGTCATTTATAGTGAGAGAGTGTGAGAGAGAGCATGGTCATTTACAGTGAGAGAGTGTGAGAGAAACAGTGTGGTCATTTACAGTGAGAGAGTGTGAGAGAAACAGCATGATCATTTACAGTGAGAGAGTGTGAGAGAAACAGAGAGGTCATTTACAGTGAGAGAGTGTGAGAGAAACAGTGTGGTCATTTACAGTGAGAGAGTGTGAGAGAAACAGCATGGTCATTTACAGTGAGAGAGTGTGAGAGAAACAGCGTGGTCATTTACAGTGAGAGAGTGTGAGAGAAACAGCATGGTCATTTACAGTGAGAGAGTGTGAGAGAAACAGCATGGTCATTTACAGTGAGAGAGTGTGAGAGAAACAGTGTGGTCATTTACAGTGAGAGAGTGTGAGAGAAACAGTGTGGTCATTTACAGTGAGAGAGTGTGAGAGAAACAGTGTGGTCATTTACAGTGAGAGAGTGTGAGAGAAACAGTGTGGTCATTTACAGTGAGAGAGTGTGAGAGAAACAGTGTGGTCATTTACAGTGAGAGAGTGTGAGAGAAACAGCGTGGTCATTTACAGTGAGAGAGTGTGAGAAAAACAGTGTTGTCATTTAGAGTGCGAGAGTGTGAGAGAAACAGCTTGGTCATTTACAATGAGAGAGTGTGAGAGAAACAGTGTGGTCATTTACAGTGAGAGAGTGTGTAGAGAGAGCATGCTCATTTATAGTGAGAGAGTGTGAGAGAGAGCATGGCCATTTACAGTGAGGGAGTGTGAGAGAAACAGCGTGATCATTTACTGTGAGATAGTGTGAGAGAGAGCATGCTCATTTACAGTGAGAGAGTGTGATAGAAACAGTGTGGTCATTTACAGGGGGAGTGTGTGAGAGAAACAGCGTGGTCATTTACAGTGAGAGAGTGTGAGACAGAGCATGGTCATTTACAGTGAGAGAGTGTGAGAGAGAGCATGGTCATTTACAGCGAGAGAGTGTGAGAAAAACAGCATGGTCATTTATAGTGAGAGAGTGTGAGAGAGAGCATGGTCATTCATAGTGAGAGAGTGTGAGAGAGAGCATGGTCATTTACAGCAAGAGAGTTTGAGAGAATCAGTGTTGTCATTTACAATGAGAGAGTGTGAGAGAAACATTGTGGTCATTTACAGTGAGAGAGTTTGATAGAAACAGTGTGGTCATTTCCAGTGACAGAGTGAGAGAGAAACAGCGTGGTCATTTACAGTGAGAGAGTGTGAGAGAAACAGCATGGTCATTTACAGTGAGAGAGTGTGAGAGAAACAGCGTGGTCATTTACAGTGAGAGAGTGTGAGAAAAACAATGTGGTCATTTAGAGTGAGAGAGTGTGAGAGAAACAGCATGGTCATTTACAGTGAGAGAGTGTGAGAGAAACAGCATGGTCATTTATAGTGAGAGAGTGTGAGAGAGAGCATGGTCATTTACAGCGACAGAGTGTGAGAGAAACAGTGTTGTCATTTACAGTGAGAGAGTCTGAGAGAAACAGCATGGTCATTTACAGTGAGTGAGTGTGAGAGAAACTGCATGGTCATTTAGAGTGAGAGATTGTGAAGGAACAGCTTGGTCATTTACAGTGAGGGGCGTGAGAGAAACAGCATTTTCATTTACAGTGAGAGAGTGTGAGAGAAACAGCGTGGTCATTTACAGAGAATGTGAGAGAAACAGCATGTTCATTTAAAGTGAGAGAGTGTGAGCGAGAGCATGGTCATTTATAGTGAGAGAGTGTGAGAGAGAGCATGGTCATTTACAGCAAGAGAGTTTGAGAGAATCAGTGTTGTCATTTACAATGAGAGAGTGTGAGAGAAACAGCTTGGTCATTTAAAGTGAGAGGGTGTGAGAGAAACCGTGTGTTCATTTACAGTGAGAGAGTGTGAGAGAAACAGTGTGGTCATTTCCAGTGAGAGAGTGAGAGAGAAACAGCGTGGTCATTTACAGTGAGAGAGTGTGAGAGAAACAGCATGGTCATTTACAGTGAGAGAGTGTGAGAGAAACAGCGTGGTCATTTACAGTGAGAGAGTGTGAGAAAAACAGTGTTGTCATTTAGAGTGCGAGAGTGTGAGAGAAACAGCATGGTCATTTACAGTGAGAGAGTGTGAGAGAAACAGCATGGTCATTTATAGTGAGAGAGTGTGAGAGAGAGCATGGTCATTTACAGTGAGAGAATGTGAGAGAAACAGTGTGGTCATTTACAGTGAGAGATTGTGAGAGAGAGCATGGTCATTTACAGTGAGAGAGTGTGAGAGAAGCAGTGTCGTTATTTACAGTGAGAGAGTGTGAGAGGAACAGTGTGGTCATTTGCAGAAAGAGAGTGTGAGAGAAACAGTGTGGTCATTTACAATGAGAGAGTGTGAGAGAAACAGTGTGGTCATTTACAGTGGGAGAGTGTGAGAGAAACAGCATGGTCATTTATAGTGAGAGAGTGTGAGAGAAGCAGCATTGTCATTTACAGTGTGAGAGTGTGAGAGAAACAGTGTGGTCATTTATAGTGAGAGAGTGTGAGAGAAATAGCATGGTCATTTACATTGAGAGGGTGTGAGAGAAACAGTGTGGTCATTTACAGTGAGAGAGTGTGAGAGAAACAGTGTGTTCATTTCCTGTGAGAGAGTGTGAGAGAAACAGTGTGGTCATTTACAGTGAGAGAGTGTGAGAGAAACAGTGTGGTCATTTACAGTGAGAGAGTGTGAGAGAGAGCATGGTCATTTACAGTGAGAGAGTGTGAGAGAAATAGCATGGTCATTTACGGTGAGAGAATGTGAGAGCAACAGTGTGGTCATTTACTGTGAGATAGTGTGAGAGAGAGCATGGTCATTTACAGTGAGAGAGTGTGATAGAAACAGTGTGGTCATTTACAGCGAGAGAGTGTGAGAAAAACAGCATGGTCATTTACAGTGAGCGAGTGTGAGAGAAACAGCATTGTCATTTATAGTAAGAGAGTGTGAGAGAGAGCATGGTCATTTACAGTGAGAGAGTGTGAGAGAAACAGTGTGGTCATTTACAGTGAGAGAGTGTGAGAGGAACAGTGTGGTCATTTACAATGAGAGAGTGTGAGAGAAACAGTGTGGTCATTTACAATGAGAGAGTGTGAGAGAAACAGTGTGGTCATTTACAGTGAGAGAGTGTGTAGAGAGAGCATGCTCATTTATAGTGAGAGAGTGTGAGAGAGAGCATGGCCATTTACAGTGAGAGAGTGTGAGAGAAACAGCGTGATCATTTACTGTGAGATAGTGTGAGAGAGAGCATGGTCATTTACAGTGAGAGAGTGTGATAGAAACAGTGTGGTCATTTACAGGGGGAGTGTGTGAGAGAAACAGCGTGGTCATTTACAGTGAGAGAGTGTGAGACAGAGCATGGTCATTTACAGTGAGAGAGTGTGAGAGAGAGCATGGTCATTTACAGCGAGAGAGTGTGAGAAAAACAGCATGGTCATTTATAGTGAGAGAGTGTGAGAGAGAGCATGGTCATTCATAGTGAGAGAGTGTGAGAGAGAGCATGGTCATTTACAGCAAGAGAGTTTGAGAGAATCAGTGTTGTCATTTACAATGAGAGAGTGTGAGAGAAACATTGTGGTCATTTACAGCGAGAGAGTGTGAGAGAAACCGTGTGGTCATTTACAGTGAGAGAGTTTGATAGAAACAGTGTGGTCATTTCCAGTGACAGAGTGAGAGAGAAACAGCGTGGTCATTTACAGTGAGAGAGTGTGAGAGAAACAGCATGGTCATTTACAGTGAGAGAGTGTGAGAGAAACAGCATGGTCATTTACAGTGAGAGAGTGTGAGAAAAACAATGTGGTCATTTAGAGTGAGAGAGTGTGAGAGAAACAGCATGGTCATTTACAGTGAGAGAGTGTGAGAGAAACAGCATGGTCATTTATAGTGAGAGAGTGTGAGAGAGAGCATGGTCATTTACAGCGACAGAGTGTGAGAGAAACAGTGTGGTCATTTACAGTGAGAGAGTCTGAGAGAAACAGCATGGTCATTTACAGTGAGTGAGTGTGAGAGAAACTGCATGGTCATTTAGAGTGAGAGATTGTGAAGGAACAGCTTGGTCATTTACAGTGAGGGGCGTGAGAGAAACAGCATTTTCATTTACAGTGAGAGAGTGTGAGAGAAACAGCGTGGTCATTTACAGAGAGTGTGAGAGAAACAGCATGTTCATTTAAAGTGAGAGAGTGTGAGCGAGAGCATGGTCATTTATAGTGAGAGAGTGTGAGAGAGAGCATGGTCATTTACAGCAAGAGAGTTTGAGAGAATCAGTGTTGTCATTTACAATGAGAGAGTGTGAGAGAAACATTGTGGTCGTTTACAGCGAGAGAGTGTGAGAGAAACCGTGTGGTCATTTACAGTGAGAGAGTGTGAGAGAAACAGTGTGGTCATTTCCAGTGAGAGAGTGTGAGAGAAACAGCGTGGTCATTTACAGTGAGAGAGTGTGAGAAAAACAGTGTTGTCATTTAGAGTGCGAGAGTGTGAGAGAAACAGCTTGGTCATTTACAGTGAGAGAGTGTGTTAGAGAGCATGGTCATTTACAGCGAGAGAGTGTGAGAAAAACAGCATGGTCATTTACAGTCATAGAGTTTGAGAGAGAGTATGGTCATTTATAGTGAGAGAGTGTGAGAGAGAGCATGGTCATTTACAGCAAGAGAGTTTGAGAGAATCAGTGTTGTCATTTACAATGAGAGAGTGTGAGAGAAACATTGTGGTCATTTAGAGCGAGAGAGTGTGAGAGAAACCGTGTGGTCATTTACAGTGAGAGAGTGTGAGAGAAACAGTGTGGTCATTTCCTGTGAGAGAGTGAGAGAGAAACAGCGTGGTCATTTACAGTGAGAGAGTGTGAGAGAAACAGCATGGTCATTTACAGTGAGAGAGTGTGAGAGAAACAGCGTGGTCATTTACAGTGAGAGAGTGTGAGAAAAACAGTGTGGTCATTTAGAGTGAGAGAGTGTGAGAGAAACAGCATGGTCATTTACAGTGAGGGAGTGTGAGAGAAACAGCATGGTCATTTATAGTGAGAGAATGTGAGAGAGAGCATGGTCATTTACAGCGACAGAGTGTGAGAGAAACAGTGTTGTCATTTACAGTGAGAGAGTCTGAGAGAAACAGCATGGTCATTTACAGTGAGTGAGTGTGAGAGAAACTGCATGGTCATTTACAGTGAGAGATTGTGAGAGGAACAGCTTGGTCATTTACAGTGAGGGGCGTGAGAGAAACAGCATGGTCATTTACAGTGAGAGAGTGTGAGAGAAACAGCCTGGTCATTTACACTGAGAGAGTGTGAGAGAAACAGCATGGTCATTTACAGTGTGAGCGTGTGAGAGAAACAGCATGGTCATTTACAGTGAGAGAGTGTGAGAGAAACAGCGTGGTCATTTACAGCGAGTGTGAAAGAAACAGCATGGTCATTTACAGTGAGAGAGTGTGAGAGAAACAGCGTGGTCATTTACAGCGAGTGTGACAGAAACAGCATGGTCATTTACTGTGAGAGGGTGTGAGAGAAACAACGTGGTCATTTACAGTGAGAGAGTGTGAGAGAAACAGCGTGGTCATTTACAGAAAGTGTGAGAGAAACAGTGTGGTCATTTACAGTGAGATAGTGTGAGAGAAACAGCGTGGTCATTTACAGTGAGAGAGTATGAGAGAAACAGCATGGTCATTTACAATGAGAGAGTGTGAGAGGAGCAGGGCCTTTAACATTGAGAGAGTGTGAGAAGAGTGTGGGACCATTAAAGAGAATGAGAGGAAAAAAAGCACAGTGAGCAGCTGATGCGTGAGTAGGATTTGTGAGTCTTCCTAGTCTTTAAATTTTGTGTTTAGGTCTCTCATCTTTCTTTCTCTTTTCCTTAAAGATAGCTTGTTAAGTATAAGATCGATATTGCTGTGCATAAAAAATAATTATAATAAAGTGTGAAGACTGGGGATACTAGAGAAATTAATTTATAAATTGAATAAAGTACAATAGCCATGGCAGGTTGGGTGATGTGTTGCTGCTACAGCATGTGGTAGCTGCTGGACACCAAGATGATCCAGAGTGATCACATCTATACTAAGTGTTTGCACCTCGAGGAAATTTGGGTCCGAATTGAGGAACAGGAGTCTGAGCTGCAGATATATCTCCACATCAGGGAGGGGGAAGATTACCTGGACGCTTTGGTCCAGGAGGCAGTCACAGCCCTCGGATTCGGTAATTCCACTTTGGTCTGTGATCAGGGACAGGAGGATGTGACTGCAGGTGAAGCAGGTATGGGGACCCAGAGGGTAGCGTTTGAAGAGCGTCAGCCCCTGCAATTGTCCAACAGTTACACAGTTCTTGCAAGCTGTGTAGATGAGAGCGGGGACTGCAGAGGGGATGAGCGAACTGACCATTGCACCATGGCAGAGGGAGCCATTCAAGTTGGGGGGAGGAAATAGGAATGTAGCAATGGTAGGGGACAGTGTAATTAGGGCGATAGATACTGTTCCCTGTAACCGTGAGTGTGAGTCCCGAAGGCTGTGTTGCCTGCCTGGTGCCAGGGTTAAGGACATCTCCTCAGGGCTGGAGAGGAACTTGGAGTGGGAGAGGAGTGATCCAGTTGTCATCGTCCACGTTGGTACCAACGATGTTGTTAGGACTGGAAAGGAGGTTCTGCTGAAAGAATTTGAACAGTTAGGAGCTAAATTAAAAAGCACAACCTCCAAGATAACAATCTCAGGATTGTTACTGAGACACAGGCAAACTGTCACAGGGTAAATAAAGTCAGGAGTTAAATGCATGGCTCAGAGATTGGTGTGGGAGGAATGGGTTTCAGTTCATGGGGCTCTGGCACCAGTTATGGGGTAGGAGGGAGCTGTTCTGCTGGGACAGGCTTCACTTGAACCTTGCTGGCACCAGTGTTCTGGCGAATTGAATACCTAGGGCAGTAGAGAGGGCTTTAAACTAAATAGGGGGGGTGGTGGGGGAGGGTTCTGGAAAGAGGATACGTAGGCTTACAAAGCAAAAGGATATGGCAGCATTACAGGGCAGCTATTTAGGTATTGATACCCAGAGTGTGACAGAAAGGGACACAGTGTACAAACATAAAAAAACACTGCAGCAATTAGAGTCAAAGGGGGAAAATATGGTAAAAAGGTAATATTAATGGCCTTTTACTTAAATGCATATAATATTTGGAACAAAATAAATGAATTAACGGCCCAAAGGGGTTAATGGGTATGATCTTACAGCTATTATGGAGACATGGTTACAAGGAGATCAAAGCTGGGAACTAAATATTCCGGGGTATGTGGCTTTTCAATAGGGCAGGCAGGAAGGAAAGGGTGCTGGGGTAGCCTTGTTAGTATGAGATGGAACAAGTACAATAGCAAGAAATAAAGGATTCAGGGAAGCGGATAAATCAACCATGGTTAACCAAGGAAGTTAAGGATAGTATCAAATTGAAAATAAAACATACAATGTGGCAAAGATTTGTGGTAAGCCAGAGGATTGGGAAAGTTTTAAAAACCAACAAAAGATGACCAAAAATAATAAAGGGAGAGAAAATAAACTTTGAGGGTGAGCTAGTAAATAATATAAAAACAGACAGTAAGACCTTCTCTAAATATATGAAAAGAAAGAGAGAGGCCAAAGTGAGCATAGGTCCCTTAGAGAATGAGGCTGGGGAAATAATAATGGGGAACCAGGAAATGGCAGAGGAGTTGAATAAATACTTTGCTTCAGTCTTCACAGTGGAAGATATTAATAGCATTCCAAAAATACTAAATAATCAAGGGGCAAAGGGTGGGGAGGAAATAAATACAATAACTATCACTAGAGAAAAAGCACTAGAGAAACTAATGGGGCTAAAGGCTGATAAGTCCCCTGGACCTGATGGGTTACATCCTAGGATATTAAAGAAAGTAGCTACAGAGATAGTGGATGCACTGGTAGTAATCTTCCAAGAATCCTTAGATTCTGGAAAAGTCCCAGAGGATTGTAAAACTGCCAATGTAACACCCTTATTCAAAAAGGAGGGAGACAAAATTAGGTAACTATAGGCCAGTTAGCTTAATATCTACCATTGGGAAAATGTTGGGGTCTATTATAAAGGATTTGATAGCAGAGCATTTAGGAATACTTAATCTCATCAAACAGAGTCAGCATGCTTTATGAAGGGGAAATCATGCCTGACAAATTTATTAGAATTCTTTGAGGAGGTAACAAGCAGGATAGATAAAGGGGAACCAGGAGATGTAATATATTTGGACTTTCAAAAGGCGTTTGATAAGGCACCACACATAAGGCTACTTAAGATAAGATAAGAATTGGCTAACTACTAGAAGGCAGAGAGTTGGGATAGAGAAGGCATTTTCAGGATGGCAACCTGTAACTAGTGAGTGCCACAGGGATCATTGCTGGGGCCACAATTATTTACAATATATATTAATGGGTCCTCTCATGAAGAGTCCGATGTGGCATTGGCATTGACATCCACAGAACTTTATGTTGTCATTGTTGCTGCTTGGGGAACATCTGCAGCTGCGCCATCTCTGGCCTTCCACTGGGCATCATGGATGTTGCACGTTTGGAATAGATGGTGTTCGAAACATGCCCAACCAAACTTCAGTTTTTGCTTCCGCCTGGGCTGGCCAGCTGTAGTGTTGTTCCACTAGAGGTGGTCTGCAATGCAGAAGTCTGTAGGACTTTTTTAGGGTGCCCTTGTATCGTTTATACTGACTATCCCAACGTTGTTTGCCCTGAAGCAGTTCCCCATAGAAGATCTGCTTGGGGATTCTGTCTTTATCATCGGGGGAGACATGGCCTGACCATCTAAGTTGAATTTTCTGGAGGATGGCCTCCATCCGATTGAGACCGGTATGACGGAGGAGCTTGGAGCTCATTATTTGTGATCTCGTTGTGCCTCTGAATTCTCATGAAAGACCTTGGGTGTCTTTGGTTGAAGCGTTACAGATCTTTGATGTGGTGACGATAGCTAGAGCCATGATTCTGTGTCATACAGCAGGATGATAAGGACAATGTCTTGGTGCAGTTAAAGGGCAGGCAGTGACATAGTGGTATTGTCACTGCATGAGTAATCCAGGGTAATGGTCAGGGACCTCGGCTCAAATCCCACCACAGCAGATGGTAGAATTCAATAAAAATCTGGAATTAAAAGTCTAACAATGATGATGAAACCCTTGTCAATTGTCATTAATGTCCTTTAGGGAAGATGTCCTCACCTGGCCTGGCCTACATGTCACTCCAGACCCACAGCTATGTGGTTCACTCTTAACTACCCTCTGAAATGGCCTAGCAAGAGTCTCAGTTGTATCAATCCAATAAAAAACTTAAAATGAAAGGAACCAGGCAGACCACCCAGCATCAACCCAGGCATTGGAAATGACAAATGCAACCTCAGCCCTGTCAACCCTGCAAAGTCCTCCTTACTAACATCTGGGGGCTAGTGCCAAAATTGGGAGAGCTGTCTCACAGACTGGTCAAGTAACAGCCTGACATAGTCATCCTCACAAAACCAAACCTTACAGATAATGTCCCAAACTCCACCATCATTTCCCTGGGTATGTCCTGTCCCACTGGCAGGACAGACTCAGCAGAGGTGGTGTCACAGTGGTATACAGTCAGGAAGGAGTTACCCTGGGTGTCCTCAACATCAACTCTGGACCCCATGAAGTCTCATGATATCAGGTCAAACATGGACAAGGAAACAAGAAGTGTGAGGTGATTCCTTTTGGAAGGAAAGATATGGTGAGGCAGTAAAAAATAATGAGAGAGTCTCTAAAGGAGGTGCACAAACAGAGGGACCTCAGTGTATATGTACATAGGTCATTGAAGATGACAGGGCATGTTGAGAGAGCAGTTCATAAAGCATATAGTTTCTTAGGATTTATCAATAGGGGCATTCAGTAAAAGAGCAAAGAGTTCATGTTGAAATTTTATAAGCCACCAGTTAGGCCTCATCTGGAGTATTCAAGATCCTGAGGGGTATGGACAGCGTAAATAGTGAGAAACTGTTCCCACTCTAAAGAACATCATGAACCAGAAGGGCACAAATTCAAATAAAGTGACGTGAGGAACAGATTTTCACCCAGAGGGTGGTTGGAGTCTGGAACAAACTTCCTGAGGGGGCGATGGAGCAGGTTCAATCAAGGTTTCAAAAGGGAATTTGATTGCTACCTGGAAAGAGAGAATGTTACGGGTATAAGGCAGGGGAGTGGGACCAAGTTGAATGCCCTTTCAGAGAGCCAGCGCAGACCCAATGAGCCAAATTGCCTCCTTGAGCATTCTAGAGATTCTGTGATTCTGTGAAACCTTCTGCTGATTATCACACAGCACAAACCCCTGCCCCCAGACCCCCAGCCCCTCCGCCTCAGCTGAGGAATCAGTGCTCCTCCATATTGAATGCCATTTGGAGAAAGCACTGAGGGTGGCAAGGGCGCAGAATGTACTCTGGGTGAGGGACTTCCATGTCTATCACCAAGAGTGGCTCGGTAGCACCACTACTGCCCAAGCTGGCCGAGTCCTAAAGGACATAGCTGCTAGACTGGGTCTGTAGCAGGTGGTGAGGGAACCAACAAGAGGGAAAAAACATACTTGACCTCATCCTCACCAACCTGCCTGCCGCAGCTGCTTCTTGCCATGACTTTACCGGTAGGAGTGACCACAGCACAGTCGGTGTTCACATTGAGGATACCCTCCATCATGTTGTGTGGCACTACCACCATGCTAGATGGGATAGATTTCGAATAGATCTAGCAACTCAAAACTGGGCAACCATGAGGCGCTATGGGCCATTATCAGCAGCAGAACTGTACTCAAACACAACCTGTAACCTTATGTCCCAGCATATTCCCCCACTCTACCATTACCATCAAGCTAGGAGATCAACCCTGGTTTAATGAAGAGAGCAGGAGGGCATGCCAGGAGCAGCACCAGGCATACTTAAAAATGAGGTGTCAACCTGGTGAAGCTATAACACAGGACTACTTGCGTGCCAAATAATATAAGCAGCAAGGGATAGACAGAGCCAAGCGATCCCACAACCAATGGATCAGATCTAAGCTCTGCAGTCCTGCCACATCCAGTTGTGAATGGTGGTGGACAATTAAACAACTCACTGGAGGAGGCTCCACAAATATCCCCATCCTCAATGATGGAGGAGCCCAGCACATCAGTGCAAAAGATAAGGCTGAAGCATTTGCAACAATCTTCAGCCAGAAGTGCCGAGTGGATGATCCATCCCGGCCTCCTCCAGAGGAGCCAGCATCACAGATGCCAGTCTTCAGCCAATTCAATTCACTCCACGTGATATCAAGAAATAGCTGAAGGCACTGGATAACGCGAAGGCTATGGGCCCTGACAATATTCCAGCAATAGTACTGAAGACTCATGCTCCAGAACTTGCTGCACCCCTAGCCAAGCTGCTCCAGTACAGCTACAACACTGACATCTACCCGGCTACGTGGAAAATTGCCCAGGTATGTCCTGTACACAAAAAGCAGGACAAATCCAATCCTGCCATTTTCCACCCCATCAGTCTACTCTCCTTCATCAGTAAAGGAAGGGGTCATCGACAGTATTATCAAGCGGTACTTGCTTAGCAATAACCTGTTCACTGATGCTAAGTTTGGGTTCGGCCAGGGTCACTCAGCTCCTGACCTCATTACAGCCTTGGCTCAAACATGGACAAAGTGTTGAACTCCCGAGGTGAGGTAAGAGTGAGAGTCAGGCAAAAAGCTCTGTGGCGATGGAGGATTGTCAACAGGGGCAGGGCTGTGATACCTGGAGGCCTCCAGTCAAGGTTCTGCACACAGGCAGCGATGTGCGATGGTGTGTCGGGCTCCTGTGTTGGGACAGGGGTGCCTTTCGGCAGCTGCATCTGCGACTGAGCAGCCCTCTTCAGGACACCCTCTGCTTGCCCTGAATGAGGAGGGGGGCTAGAAAAGGTGGTCCAAAAATAGGCTGTCCCATTTCTCCATGCTGGGAAACCACACCCAGCGGGATCACCATCTCTGTGGTCGAAACAAGGAAAAGCTAAACTTCAGAACCTGGAATGTGAGAACATTTGTTGACAACCTAAAGAGTGATCAGAAAGATGAACTGCCATTGTGGCCTGTGAGCTAGTGAGGCACAACATAGACACCGCTGCTCTTACCAAAACCCAGCTTGCTGGGGAGGGGCAGTTGAGGGAGGCCAGTGGAGGGTGCCCCTTCTGGAAAGGGAAGTCAGACCGTAACCCCCACATCCACAGAGTTGGTTTCACCATCAGGAACAGGATAGCTGCCATGCTCTCCAAACTCCCATTGGGGGTCAATGAGAGGCTGATGACCCTATGCCTACATCTCAGTCATAACCAATGCACCACTGTCATTAGCACATACTTTAGATTCAGAGCCTGAAGTAAAGGAGAGGTTCTACTCCGATCTCGATGGCGTCCTTGCTTCTATCCCAGGAATGACAATGTCATTCTCCTGGGTGACTTTAATGCCCAAATTGAACATGACCACAAAGGCTGGAGTGGAACTTTTGAATGGCATGGGGAAGGCCAATGCCAATGGCATCCTACTCTTGACCAAATGCGCCCAATATAGTCTGATTATGATGAACACAGTCTTCTGCCAGAAGAACCAGCTCAAGATCACACGGCGGCAGCCAATGGTGGGGCATTGGCACCTCCTGGACTACAACATTGTCCAAGGCAGAGACCTGAGGGATGTGTTTGTCAAGAGGGTCATGAAGGGTTCTGAATATTGCTGGATGGACCATCGAATTGTGCGCTTGGTGATGAACATCTGCCTGGCATCAAGATACCAGAGGACCCAAAAAGCAGCTCGGAGAAAGCTGAATGTTACAGCATTGAAGGACCCGGGATTGTGAGAAAAGTTCCAGGCCCAGTTGCACAGTGCACTGGAGCAAGTGCCTACCACTGATGCCATTTCCATCTAGGCACACTGGGAGCAACTCAAGTCTGCTGTCCTTGACACCTGCGCACAGACTATCAGGTTTGTGCCACTATGGAGCCAGGTCTGGTGTTATAACATAGCAGATATGTGCCAGGCGGACCAAATCCACAAGGAAACTTGGTCGCGCTATCACAACAGTTTTGCAATTTGTATTCATTACGAGATGTGTGCACTGAATGCAGAAGCAATAAGTCAACCAAGAATTTTAGAGATTTTAAAAATTACATTAAAAAATTTATTAACAAAATAAAAGATTTAAAGCACTTACATAAGACTACAATTACTGTAATTACTCCTAAAATTCCTAATTAATCTGACTCCCAGCTACACTCCCTTTAAGGCAATGGTCCAAAATAGGTTTTAGATTTAAAACAGAACCAGCAAGTTAACACAATACCCACTTGACAGTGGAATTCCTAATGGCTATTCCCCAGCTTCAGTTTTGTTATATGGCAGGCTCATGCACGCATGACTGGAGGCTTCATTAAGGCTATTTCACACACTCCTGTTATATCTTACATGGCCTTTTCCCATATATCCTTTCATTCTCATTTATATATGTTTCTCTATTTTTAGCATGTAAATTCTATTGTTCCATATATCTTTGAAACTGTATCTTCCTCATTATATACAAACTTTCATGCTGCCAATATTGTCAGTAACATTTGGGAAAAATAAACACATTCCTTGGCCCTGCTTATCTGGCTAGCTGTAAAAGGATAAGAGCCCTTTGAAATTCAAATCTTTTCATTTAACTAAAAATGCAAATTCCCTTCACAACTTATATGCTAAGCTCACATCCATGTTTATTCATTAGCGTGTCAAGCACATAGCTTCTTTTGATGATTTTCAACATGCAGTCTACCTGACTCCAAGTGTAATTAAATCACCCAGACAGACCCAACTATACTTTAACCCCATAAACCAACTTCACATTAAACCAGAAAAATACTATGAAAATTATTATACTTTCATCAAACTGGTTTGATGCCAATGACACCACAATATGCGATCTGTGTTCTCGAGTGGAACTTAGCAGCCTTCATCACCTGGCAAAGCCTCCCATGTACCCGGCGATTAAGAGCAGAGTACCACCAACTGAAGGCTGTGGTCCAACGATGCATTTGAGACATGAAGAACAACTGGTGGGTTGTTCAAGTCTATGCTGACCAGCATGACATGCGCAACTTCTTCCAGGCTACCAAGACAATCTATTGTCCCCACTTGACTGGACAGAACCCTCTCCGACCACAAGACAGCTCCCAACTCTTCAAGGACAATCAGCTAGAATGAGAGGCCATAGTTTTAGAATAAGGGGTGGTAGATTTAAATCAGAGATACGGAGGAATGACTTTTCTCAAAGGGTCGTGAATCTATGGAATTCATTCACTCAGAGTGCAGTGGATGCCGGGACGCTGAATACATTTAGGGTGGAGATAGATTTTTAATTAGTAATGGGTTGAAAGGTTATGGGGAGAGGGCAGGAACTTGGAGTTGAGGCCAAAATGAGATCAGCCATGATTGTAATGAATGGCGGGGCAGGCTCGAGGGGCTGAATTGCCTACTCCTGCTCTTAGTTCTTATGTTCTTATGTTCTAAGGACAATGGCACCATCTGTCAGCATTGGAAGAAGCACTTTGAACTGCTCCTCCTCCGGGACTCCACTGTATTGGAGGAGACCCTCCACGCCATCCCACAACAACCTGTGGAGGATTCTCTCAAAGATCCACCAACCATTGATGAGCTTAGGTGGGCATCCAACAAATGAAAACCAACAAAGCTTGTGGGCCAGATGGTATACCTGCAGAGGTCTACCATGCTGGCAGCTATCAGCTCATGCCACAACTCCACCAGTTCATCTTCCGCCTCTGGGGTGAAGAGGACGTCCCCCCCACTGCCAGAGTTTTATGTTGTGAACACACAAGTGTAGCTGCTGAATTTAGTGTGTTTATTCTAATGGTGATCTCCCGATGCTCTCTCTTTGCACCAACTTAGACACCCCAAGACAAGCATGCAACCCGGATCCTTTAGCCCCAAAATCCCAAAGGCACTGGATCCAACACTTGGCCTGTCCTTAAACATTGCTAAGACGAAAGTCCTTCAGCAACCTTCCCTGGGCCAGTTGAGCATCCCCTGCACCATTCACATAGATGGGGTGGCTCTGGAATATGTGCAGCACTACCGTTATCTTGGCAGCCACCGCTCCTAAGGGACTACCATCGATAAGGAAGTCCAACACTGAGTCAACTGTGCCAACGCTGCCTTCTGCAAGCTGTGCCATTGTGTCTTTGATGCAGGGACCTTTGCAAGTCAACAAAGGTTCTGGTTTGTAAGGCTGTTGTGTTGGCCACCCTCCTCTACTGCAGTGAAACATGAACTGTCCACTGACTCCACATTAAGACCCTTGAGAGCTTCCATCAGTGGAGTTTGTGTTGACTCCTCAGGATGAAATGAGAGGACAGCCAGACTAACACGAGCATCCTCCATGAAGCCACATCGACCGGCAGTGACGCCCTGCTCCCACGGAACCAACTCCAATAGACGGGCCATTGCGTCCGGATGCCTGAAAACCACTTCCCTCAGCAGCTTCTCTTCTCACAGCTCTCCGTTGGCCAACACTCAAAGGGCAGCAAAAGGAAAATGTATAAGGATATGCTCAAGGTCACCCTAAAGAACAGAGGCATTGACTCCACTGACTGTGAGGAGAATGCTGCCGATCAATTGGCATGGACCCACCTGGACCGTCAAGGTGCCAGCCACTTCAAGCCTCAGCGACTCAACAGCGAGGCAGAATGGTGATGTCAGAGGAAGGAGAAGGAAGCCAACCCGATGCTGTGATTTCCACTCCATATGCAACAACGTACCCCCACTGCCCAAGAACATGTGGAATCAGAATTGGGCTCCTCAGTCACCTGAAGTCTCGCCAAGCCTGACGGATATCATCCTCGATTCTGAAGGACCACCAATGACAACCTTGGTTCAAACATGGACAAAAGAGCTGAGCTCCCGAGGTGAGGTGAGAGTGACTGCCCTTGACATCAACACAGCATTTGACCGAGTGTGACATCAAGGAGTCCTATCAAAACCGGAGTCAATGGGAATCAGGGGGAAAACTCTCCACTGGTTAGAGTCATACCTAGCACAAAGGAAGATGGTTGTGGTTGTTGGAGGTCAATCATCTCAGCTCCAGGACATCACTGCAAGAGCTCCTCAGGGTAGTGTCCTTGGTCCAACCATCTTCAGCTGCTTCATCAATGACCTTCCTTCCATCATAAGGTCAGAAATGGGGATGTTCGCTGATGATTGCACAATGTTCAGCATCACTTGTGATTCCTCAGATACTGAAGCAGTCCATGTCCAAATGCAGCAAGACCTGGACAATATCCAGGCTTGGGCTAACAAGTGGCAAGTAATATTTGCACCACACAAGTGTCAGGCAATGACCATCTCCAACAAGAGAGAATCTAACCATCACCCCTTGATATTCAATGGCATTAACATCACTGAATCCCCCATTATCAACATTCTGGGGGTTACCACTTACCAGAATCTGAACTGGACTAGCCATATAAATACTCTGCCTACAAAGCAGGTCAGAGATTAGGAATTCTGCAGCGAGTAACTCACCTCCTGACTCCCCAAAGCTTGTCCACATTCTCCAAGGGACAGGTCAGGAGTGTGATGGAATATTTCTGATTTGCCTGGATGAGTGCAGCTCCCACAACACTCAAGAAGCTGGACACTATCCAGGACAAAGCAGCCCGTTTGATTGGCACCACATCCACAAACATTCACTCCCTCCACCACCGACGCACAGTAGCAGCTGTGTGTACCATCTACAAGATGCACTGCAGGCATTCACCAAGGCTCCTTTGACAGCACTTTCTAAATCCACAAACACTACCATCTAGAAGGACAAGGGCAGCAGATAGATGGGAACACCACCACCTGGAATTTGCCCTCCAAGTCACTTACTATCCTGACTTGGAAATATATCACTGTTCCTTCACTGTCACTGGGTCAAGATCCTCGAACTCCCTTCCTAACTGCACGGTGGGTGTACCTACACCACATGGACTGCAGCGGTTCAAGAAGGCAGCTCACCACCACCTTCTCAAGGGCAACTAGGGATGGGCAATAAATGCTGGCCCAGCCAGCGAAGCCCACATCCCATGAATGAATTTAACAAAAGCTTGATTCTAGTCTTTGGCTTAGTGCTGAGTATAAGCTGAAATCCGCACGAGATTCACTCAGCAGAGAATACTATGCACACACCACCCTGTGGGGTAGAGGGAAGAGCTCTCCCCACTGAGCCACAGCCGGCAGAAGACTGACTGAAAGATTATATTTCAAACACTAACTTACGACTTCTCTTCACAGACGCTCTGCCTGAGTCTCGTCAACAATTTCCTGGGATTTTTTAAAATATTAAATTTCGTGTATCTGCAATATGTTTATTATAAAATAAATATTCCTCACCAAGGGTCACAGTTCAATGACCAAGAAGCTTTTATTTTGCAAAGTGAATGATTGGGTAATATTTGGACAGCAGGGTTATTGCCAGCCTTATTGCTCGTGGTTCAAATGGGGAGGATCATTAAGTAAAAGTGGTCCGTGACAGAGAGATAGAACATGTCGGGGTAAAACCTACCCCCAGATACTGACATGGACCCAGGGAGGCTGCAAATTCAGAGGCTGCTGCATCACACTGTCTGAGGGGGGATCAGGTTGATACTCCGAGGACAGATGTGATAGGTTTGTATTCATTTCCAGCCCCCTGCCCTCGACAAGAGGTATTCCAGTTCCCTCTCGGGGTTTGGTGCACTTGTTTGAGCCGAAAGGAGCCTCTGAGAGCGACAACCTCTTGTCTTCAATTTCAGGCGGCGTCCGGATCAGTTTCCAGCCGCAACGTGAGCCTGAAACCTTCAAACAGCAGCGAGAGAGAGAGAGTGGGGGTGTGTGGGGGGGGAGAGTCTGCAAAGAGAAACACAACTGATGCAGCAATTCGAGGAGAGGAGAGGGGCGAGAGTAAAGTGAAGGAGGTGATAGGTTTGAGGGAGGGAGGGAGCTGCTGTTCGGACTAAACTGACCCGCTCATTTCCTGGACAGTTTTGTTGGCGGGTGGGGGTTCTTGCATGTGCCTGTTGTGTGTGTGCGTGTGTGTTTTAAGCTGCTGCATTTGAAGATTCCGGTCTCTGGCTGCAGGATGTCCAGTGGGGAGATTGTACAGATCCCTGATGATGCACATTTCACCTCTTTTCGGGAACAGTGTGAACGCCAGGAGGGTTGGCTGGTTCAGTACAACAAGGGGGGCACGACAGTGTGGAACCGACAGCCCGTGGAGAACAGAACCGTGCAGAAACTAAAGGTAAGGGGACGAGAAATCTGCACAAAATCCAGGTTGATACTCCAGTAGCTTACTGAGGGAGAGCTACAGTGTCGGAGGTGCTGCGGATAAACAGGGGGCCCATTTGCGGGCTCAGGTGGATGTGAAAGATTCCATTTGGCAGAAAAGCAGGAAAGTTCTCCCTGTGACAAAAACAGAAACAGAAATACCTGGAAAAACTCAGCAGGTCTGGCAGCATCGACGGAGGACAGCACAGTTGACGTTTCGAGTCCTCATGACCCTTCTGTTCAGATGCTGCCAGACCTGCTGAGTTTTTCCAGGTATTTCTGTTTTTGCTTTGGATTTCCAGCATCCGCAGTTTTTTTTTTGTTTTTTATCTCTGAATTCTCCCTGTGTCCTGGTCAATATTTATCCCTCAATCAACATCACTAAAACAGATTACCTGGTTGGTATTACACTGCTGTTCGGGGGGGTCTTGCTGTGTGTAAATTGGCTTGTGTTTCCCACATGACAACACTTCAAAAAGTACTTCACTCGGGCCCTGAAAGGTGCTATATAAATGCAAAACTTTTCACGGTGTAAAATGAAGTACAGACAATTCTGTCGGTAGGATGTAGTTGTGTTAAAACTCTTGAATTTTAAACTACCCCAGGTTAAATCTGGGAGCTTTCTATAAAAGTGCTAGATAATTCAAAATTGTTTAATTTCAAGTATTAGATAATTTACATTGGTAGCAGTAATCTCAATTCACTGTGCAATTTCTGTCACCTACTGCAAATGTTTAGGGAAAAGACATTTTTTTACCATAAGGAAGTGAGTTTGGATTATTAGAAATAACATTCATTCTGACATGGCCCTGTTAACTTTGTGGGATTTAATGTTTAATAGAATTGGTTTTGTTGGAAGGTGTTTGGGAAAGACATTGTTCTCTGATCACCAAACACTCAGCCCCACAATACAGCCCATGTGGAAATCCACAAATTGTGTTAAATGGCTATAGCACCTTGGTTAGACCACATAGAATACTAGCACAGTTATTATCAAAAATGATATAAAGACATTGAATAAGGTGCAAAGAGGATTGATATGTCTGATACCAAAACTGAGAGGTTATACCTATCCAGGCTTGTGCTCTGAAGGATTGATCTGTTAGAGGTAGTTCAGATTAAGAAAATATTTAATAAGTTCGAAGTAGAGAAGATGTTCCCACTTGTGTGGGGGAGAGGAGGGGATAATAACACTAGGGGGCATCAATCTAAGATAGGCACTAATAGGAAATTCAGAAGAAACTTCTTTACCCAGAGAGATGAGAATGTGAAATTCATGATCACAAGGCAAATTGTTTAGACCCCTTCAATGTGATAAACACATGAGGGAGAAAGAAATAGGAGGATATGTTGATGGAGTTAGGTGACATAGGGTGGGAGGAGGCTCATGTGAAGAGTGAATACCAGTATGGACCAGTTGGGCTGAATGGCCTGTTTCTATATTGTACATTCTATGTAATGTGAAATGTGCCACTAAGTCACAAAAACGTCACCCTGTCAATTGTACAATAACTACAACAACCATAAAAGGGTATACTGTGGGTTTTTTACAACCTCAGTCTCCCTTTATCGAGATTTTTATTGCACAAAACGTCAAATTAAACCAAAGTTTGCTTTTTGAACTGTATTTTGTTTCAGTGTGACGCTGTCGGGAGGGAAGGAGAGGAGAATGAGCAAGTGATTAGGTGGAACTAATACAACCTAACACAAAACCATTAAGAGAAAAGTGACTGAAAGAGAGAAATATAATGCAGCCATTGGAGAGAATTATAGAGAAATGGACATCATAGGGACAGAGCTTTTAGCCCAGATAGGTGGAGATTTTTTTTACACAGCCAGTTGTTATGATCTGGAATGCACTCAAAGCAGACTTAATAGTAGCTTCAAAGGAGAATTGGACTTAAATTTAAAATGGAAAAAAATATAGGACAATGAAGGAAAACCAGGGGAGAATTGAGAAGCTCTTTCAAAGAGCCAGCACAGGCATGATGGGCTAAATGGCCTCCTTCTATGCTGTAAAATTCTATTGCTTCTGAGAATGTCCAGTTATTAATATAAAGTGCAACCTTGGGCACACATTTTAAAATAACACTACATCCATCTGGTGTGGTAGAATTAATCAGCACTAAATGAACAGTTAAAATCTCATTAGGCTGCCAGCGTACTTTAGGAGCATAACCACAAACAATAAAACTGAAGGGTCACAGTTAGAAATCACAGAAACTAGATTACCAACTGTTTTATAAAACCAAAAATAAATACATATGATTCCTTTTCCATTCTGTTTCATTTATGTTGAATATCAACAAATGAAACATTTTCAGCCAATAAATATTAAAATTGGAAGACAGTTTTAGTATTCTGTCTTTATGTTGCAGCTTTCTCCCATGTTATATTAATGTAGAGTTCTTAACTGTCCCATCACCGTGACTTTCAAAATTCTAATGCCAAGCATTAATTGGATTAATGCCATAGAATCAGATGTCACAGAGGAGGTATTTGGCCCATCATGCCTTTTCTGGCTCTTTAAAAAAACTAGCAAATCAGCCCCACTCCCCTCCTTTTTCCCAACAACACTGCAGTCATTTTCCACTTCAATATTTAGTTCCCTTTTGAAAGTTATCATTCAATTTCTTTCCCCCAACCTTTCAAGCAGCACATTCCCGATCACAACAACTTGCTGCATAAAAAAAACTTTTCCATCAGTTGTCTCTGGTTCTTTTGCTAATTAATTTAAATCTTCATCCTCTGTTTAGCAATCATCCCACAACTGGAAACAATTTTTCCTTGTTTATTCTATCAAAAAACGTCATGATTTTTGAACAGTGGGGGTTATAAACACTGGTACTGGATTTATCTGGTGGGGTTGCATCTGAAATGTTGTTCCTTGTGTCCTCCAGTCACTCATGTGCCCACATAAAAGTTTTGCAATGCAGATGGTTCACTTCCCTTGGCCAACTTTAGGGGATTTTAATCAGGGCACACAACAGAACAGTAATGGGTACAGACACATAAAGGGAAGTCTATGGATCCACTCCATATGAAAATACACTGAAGGAGACAGAAAATGACAGGGGTTTAAATTTGAAGAGAAGGGGTTTTTAGCTCCTGATAAAGAGCTGTGGGTTTAACCACAAGAGATGGGAAAGCTTACTAATTGCAGCCACTGCCTCTGAATCAGCATTGTTGCAAATTTGAGTCCTGAAACTCAGTGTTATAAAGGAGACAACTGAATACAAGTGTAAAACTTGAGGGATTTCCAGCCAAGCTTCATGAATGCTGTAACAAAAACAAAAATACCTGGAAAAACTCAGGTCTGACAGCATCTGAGGAGAGCAACACAGTTAACGTTTCGAGTCCATATGACTCTTCATCAGAACTAAGAAATATAGAAATGATGTGGAATATAAGCTGGTAGAGGGGGGGATGGTGGGGGGGTTGGTGGTGGGTGGGGCGGTTGGGACAGGTGGAGCTGGATAGAGGGCCAGTGATAGGTGGAGGCAAAGAAGAGATTGCCAAAGATGTCATAGACAAAAGGACAAAGGGGTGTTGACGGTGGTGATATTAGCTGAGGAATGTGCTAATGATGACATTAAGGGTAGAAAGCAGGACAAGCAAGTGACCGATAGCCCTAGTTGGGGTGAGGTGGGGTGAAGGGATAAATGAATGCTGTGTCAGCCAATCGTGAAGTCTGTTGTAATCTTATCAAAGTCACATCATACCTGTATGTGCTTAGCAACTGTAAAGTTTAAAAATGCAGGGCCTTCATGTGTCCAAACCAATTTGTGATTTATGAATGGAACTGCTGAAGTCTACTTGAGTTAAGAAAATTTCTTTGTCATCAACTATTGTGGAAGCATCTATGTTTCCAATGTGAGAGACACGTTAAAGAATATGTGAGTTATGGACATGTTGAACTTTCATTTCAATTCTGGCTCAGAGATTGGTAGAAATCCAGTGACAGAGAGTAAAGGCTAGCCGTACAAGTATACAGGCGGTCCCCTCATGAGTCTGATTGCATACCTTTGTAACTGATAGTGCTGAAAAGAACTGTGATTTGGGCTTCTGTTAACCCCAACTAATATGATTATGAATATGATTCAAGACAAGAAAATGTTGAAATATGTGATTAACATGGGCTGCAGCAGATTATTTAACTTCATCTCCAGGCTAGTACAGTTACAGACCTTGCATCATTAAAATGCTGCAGCAAATCAAACGGCCTGTTTCACAGCACAGAAGTCCCAGGAAATTCTGGTATAGGTTACTTACGTCAATTCTCGTGCCACGTTGTAATTTACTGGGACTTTTGCTATGCCCCTTTGAGGCCCTCGTCAAAGCCGTTGCAAGTTAAATATAATGGCTCCACTCCCACATTAAAAATAAGACGAGTGGCAAATCCCCTTGATTCACACTATTCTTCTGGATAATTACAGGTAAGCTGATAATAAAAGGCCCTGTGTCATAATTTTGAATTTTAATAAAAGTTGAATCTGATCAAATTGATTTTCTGCAGTCGCATTCAACTGAGAAGAGCTTTATTCAGATCAGCTTCTAGCAGCCATTTCATTTTGTGTCAACGTGTTTAATGTGTAAAGTTATAATCAGGCGAATTATTGCAGCCTTGAAATATGTATATTTGAAGGGAATTGATTGTTATAAATTCAGTGCACATGTAATTGGAGAGAGAGGCAAGCTAAATTTTAAACAAAATAGTTCTCAACATTTTCTATAACATGAACACATCTTTTAATTGTCATTGTGAATTACAACTCAAGCAAGCAGTGCAGTTGAATTCTCAATTATAACCAATTGTGGAAAAAGAAACTTGGGTGGCAGGTTATTACTAACCACTTCATCCTGAATTAATATCTAACCTATACATCCCATAGCTCAAATGTGCTGGAAATCAGGGAAGAATGTTAAAATCCCAGCCCTTTGGTAAACATATTAGCATAAATGAATGAATTATGTAGTGTACAGGAAGCAGGGAGTCATTTACCTCCATGTTCCTGAATTATTAACTGGTTGCAACATTTGTGATTAGTTGCCACACACTGTAGCATGTTCAAATGACATTAAATCCTGTTTCAAATTCAAATGCTAATATCAGCATGTAAAATGCCGAAATTCGTGGTACATGCCAGCCAGCTCCCTGTTGCAGGAAATTCTGGGCCAATGCTGACAGGTTGTACTAATGACATTACTACGGTTAATCAAAGCTTATCAAAAACACTGTTGGGATTAATATCCTTTAGGCCTACATATCACCCCAGACCCACAGCAATGTGGTTGACTCTTAAATGCCCTCTGAACAAGGGCAATTAGGGATGGGCAATAAATGCTGACCTAGCCTGTGACACCCACAACCCATGAACAAATAATAAAAAAACAAATCGATTTGATGTGAGTCCATTTCCTACTCCTGCAGCTCTCTATATAACAGTTTTCTACATTATCCACTCAGTATAGCACTATTTATTCATAATCTCTAATATAATGCATTTCTGATTTGATCCTTCTCTAATAATTAAACCATTTGGATGGAGTCTCTGTAGAATACAAGTTTACTGGTCTATTCAGCATGATGAACAGAGTGACCTCCTGATCTGTACCAATCTATGACTTTATTATTCGACTGTGAAGAATTGATTTGGTGGGGGTCTATACGAACAGAATATTTTTTTTCTATATTAAGAATAATATACTTAACTAATTAAAACTTGAAAAGACACTTACAGTTAAGAAAAAGTCAACATTATCACATTTATACAAATGTGCTGACCTGGCAGTTTCGACTTGTTTGAATTTTTTGGGATTTTTGTGATGTTAGACAATACTCGAGCTGAAAGAGGCATTTTCTCTTAGGCTTTATTGATCTTAACTTAAATCTGACTCCTCAATATTTACACCTTGTTCCTTCCCCAAAACAGATCCTAAATCAATCAATAGAATTTGTGATGTGGGCGTCTGCCAAAAGTATCTCTGCGGTTTTGATGCTAACGTAATCGGTTTTTATGCACCGATAAGTGACGAAAAGGATGAAATTCAATCTCAAATGCTACTGCCTTTACATCTTAGTCAGCAATGTAAATGTGCTAACACATACACCGCATACCTATTCCGATGAAATTCAGAAGCATTCTGAAATTATGAGAATATGTTTTCAAAGTAAATGGCCCAGGGTCTCATCACTCTGAGCTGTGTGAAGTTTAACAATGTTCTTACTTATATGAAAGGAATATTTTGTCATAAATTGAGGCTAGGATGATGTAATGGCAGAAGTTGCTGAAAAAAGTTATGGCATGTAAATGACACTCACTGTTATTAAACCATCCACCAAGTTGTGACAAGACTCCTCACCCCGTGAATTGCAAATTGCTACAAGTTGCTGGCAATTTGCAATTAGCCCCACAAAAATGGCACTTTGCCCACAACCTCTCTGTGAGTTTTGTGGAGTTGTTGTATTTACACAAAAATTTCTCATTAAATTCATGGCAGAAAATTAAGCCCAGTAATTCTGGGTGTAAGTATCCCGATAACAATTTGACAAGTATCACTATAGCAATGCAAGTTAATGACAGCTAATCAATTCCTGTTCCTCAAAAAGTGGACAATTATAATGGACAATAAATGAGCAATGGCAACAACATCATGAAATTTATGGAGATGTTACCGATGAGCTGCTGTTTTCACTTAACTAATGGCGAATTGTTCAGCAGCTTCTGTTTCACCATTCACAGTGTATCACTTGGTTGCCAAGAGTTATTGACTGATTTGTCAGTAACTTGACCTGAATGAGAGTGTGGACACATTCATTCAGCAAAATCTGGATTATTATTTTCAGTTTTTTACCTGCTATCTATTTTTTATTTATTTAGTCATGGGTTGTGGTCTTCACTGGCTGGGCCAGCATTTATTGCCCATCCCTAGTTACCCTTGAGAAGGTGGTGGTGAGACTGCCTTCTTGAACCGCTGCAGTCCATGTGGTGTAGGTACACCCACAGTGCAGTTAGGGAGGGAGTTCGAGGATTTTGGCCCAGCGACAGTGAAGGAACGGCGATATATTTCCCAGTCAGGATGGCGAGTGACTTGGAGGAGAACTTCCTGGTGGCGGTGTTCCCATTAATCTGCTGCTCTTGTCCTTCTAGAGAGTAGTGGTCAGGGATTTGGAAGGTGCTGTCTAAGGAGCCTTGGTGAATTCCTGCAGTGCATCTTGTAGATGGTACACACTGCTGCTACTGTGCGTCAGTGGTGGAGGGAGTGAATGTTTGTGGATGTGGTATCAATCAAGGGGGCTGCTTTGTCCTGGACGGTTCCAGCTCCTTCAGTGTTCTTGGAGCTGGACACATCCAGACAAGTGGAGAGTATTCCATCACATTTCTGACATGTTCCTTGTAGATGGCGGACAGGGTTTGAGGAGTCAAGAGGTGAGTTACTCATCGCACGATTCCTTGCCTCTGACCTACTCTTGTAGGCACAGTATTTGTATGGCTAGTCCAGTTCAACTTCTGGTCAATGCATATCCCTGAGGATTTTGATAGTGGGGGATTCAGTGATGGTAATGCCATTGAACATCAAGGGACAATGGTTGGATTCTCTTTTGTTGGAGGTGGTCATTGCCTGACATTTGTGTGCCGCAAATGTTACTTGCCACTAGTTAGCCCAAGCCTGGATATTGTCCAGGTCTTGCTGCATTTGGACATGAACTGCTACAGTATCTGAGGAGTCATGAATGGTGCTGAACATTGTGCAATCATCAGCGAACATCCACACTTCTGACCTTATGATGGAAGGAAAGTCATTGATGAAGCAGCTGAAGATGGTTGAGCCTAGGACACTACCCTGAGGAATTCCCGCAGTGATGTCCTGGAACTGAGATGACTGACCTCCAACTACCACAACCATCTTCCTTTGTGTTAGGTATGACTCCAACCAATGGAGAGTTTCCCCTGATTCCCATTGACTCCAGTTTTGCCAGGGCTCCTTGCTGCCACAATTGGTTAAATGCTGCCTTGATGTCAAGGGCAGTCACTCTCACCTCATCTCAGGAGTTCAGCTCTTTTGTTCATGTTTGAACCAAGGCTGTAATGAGGTCAGGAGCTGAGTGGCTCTGGCGGAATCCAAACTGGGCATCAGTGAGCAGGTTATTGCTGAGCAGGTGCTGCTTGATAGCACTGTTGATGACCCCTTCCATTACTTTGCTGATGACCAAGAGTAGACTGATGGGGTGGTAATTGGCTGACTTGGATTTGTCCTGCTTTTTGTGTACAGGAGATACCTGGGCAATTTTCCACATAGCCGGGTAGATGCCAGTGTTGTTGCTGTACTGGAACAGCTTGGCTAAGGGTGCGGCAAGTTCTGGAGCACAAGTCTTCAGCACTATTGCCGGAATATTGTCAGGGCCCATAACCTTTGCAGTATCCTGTGCCTTCAGTTATTTCTTGATCTCACGTGGAGTGAATCGACTTGGCTGAAGACTGGCATCTGTGATGCTGGGGACTTTTGGAAGAGGCCAAAATGGATCATCCACTTGGCACCTCTGGCTGAAGATTGTTGTGAATGCTTCAGCCTTATCTTTTGTACTGATGTGCTGGACTCCTGCATCATTGAGGATTGGGATATTTGTGGAGGCTCCTCCTCTAGTGAGTTGTTTAATTGTGCACCACCATTCATGACTGGATGTGGCAGGACTGCAGAGCTTAGATCTGATCCATTGGTTTTGGGATCACTTAGCTTTGTCTATCACTTGCTGCTTGTGGTGTTTGGCACACAAGTAGTCCTGTGTTATAGTTTCACCTCATTTTTAGGTATACCTGGTGTTGCCCTCCTGGCATGCCCTCCTGCACTCTTCACTGAACCAGGGTTGATCCTCTGCCTTGATGGTTATGGTAGAGTGGGGGATATGCCGGACCATGAGGTTACAGATTGTGTTTGAGTACAATTCTGCTGCTGCTGATGGCCCACAGCACCTCATGGATGCCCAGTCTTGAGTTGCTTGATCTGTTTGAAATCTATCCCATTTAGCATGGTGGTCGTGCCACACAACATGATGGAGGTTATCCTCAATGTGAAAACCTGAATCCACAATGACCAGTGGTCGCTCTTACCGATACTGTCATGGGCAGATGCATCTGCAGCAGGCAGGTTTGTGAGGATGAGGTCAAGTATGTTTTTCCCCCTTATTGGTTCCCTCACCACCTGCCACAGACCCAGTCTAGCAGCGATGTCCTTTAGGACTCCGCCAGCTCGGTCAGTAGTGGTGCTACTGAGCCATTCTTGGCGATTGACATCGAAGTCCCCACCCAGAGTACATTCTGCACCCTCGCCACCCTCACTGATTCCTCCAAGTGGTGTTCAACATGGAGGAGCACTGATCCGTCAGCTGAGGGAGGGCGGTATGTAGTAATCAGCAGGAGGTTTCCTTGCCCATGTTTGATCTGATATCATGAGACTTCATGGAGTCCGGAGTCGATGTTGAGGACTCCCAGGGCAACTCCCTCCCGACTGTATACCACTGTGCCCCCACCTCTGCTGGGTCTGTCCTGCTGGTGAGACAGGACATACCCAGGAATGGTGATGGTGGTGTCTGGGACATTATTTGTAAGGTATTATTCTGTGAGTTTGGCTGTTGCTTGACTAATCTGTGAGACAGGTCTCCCAATTTTGGCACCAGCCCCAGGTATTAATAAGGAGGACTTTACAGGGCTGCAATTGCCTTTGTTGTTTCCGATGCCTCGGTCAATGCCGGGTGGTCCGTCCAGTTTTGTTCCTTTTTTGTGACTTTGTAGCAGTTTGATGCAACTGAGTGTCTGGCTCAGCCATTTCAGAGGCAACCACATTGCTGTGGGTTTGGAGTCACATGTAGGACAGACCAGATTTTCTTCCTAAAGGGCATTAGTGAATCATGTGGGTTTTTGTTACAAACCACAGTGGTTTCATGGTCATCATTTGATATTTAATTCCAGATTTGCTTTATTGAATTCAAATTTCACCATCTGCTATGGTGGGATTCGAACCCCGGTCCCCAGAGCATTACCCTGGGTCTCTGGATTATCAGTGCAGTGATAATACCGCTATACCATTGCAATCCCCCAAATACAGAGGAGTGGTGTGTCTCACTCAGATATTGCCCTAACTTATATCAGGAATATGGTGCAATAGTAGCTCAGCCTTTTTTTATTCATTCATGGGATGTGGGCTTCACTGGCTGGGCCAGAATTTACTGCCCATCCCTAATTGCCCTTGAAAAGGTGGTGGTGAGATGCCTTCTTGAACCGCTGCAGTCCATGTGGTGTAGGTACACCCACAGTGCAGTTAGAAAGGGAGTTCCAGGATTTTGACCCAGTGACAGTGAAGGCATTGTGAAATATTTCCAAGTCAGGATGGTGAGTGGCTTGGGGGGGGAGCTTCCATGTGGCGGTGTTCCCATGTATCTGTTGCTCATGTCCTTCTAGATGGTAGTGGTCGTGGGTTTGGAAGGTGCTGCCTAAGGAGCCTTGGTGGGTTCCTGCAGTGCATCTTGTAGATGGTACTGTGTTGAATGTTATTGGAGCTGCACTCATCCAGGCAAGTGAGGAGTATTCCACCACACTCCTGAATTGTACCTTGTAGATGGTGGACAGGCTTTGGGGAGTCCAGAGATGAGTTACTCGCTGCAGGATTCCCAGGCTCTGACCTGCTCTTGTAGCCACAGTATTTATATGGCTGGTGCAGTTCAGATTCTGGTCAATGGTAACTCCCAGGATGTTGACAGTGGGGGATTCAGTGATGGTAATGCCATTGAGCATCAAGGGGAGATGGTTGGATTCTCTCTTGTTGGAGATGGTCAATGCCTGACACTTGTGTGACGTGAATGTTACTGGAACAGCTTGGCTAGGGGCACGGCAAGTTCTGGAGCACAAGTCTTCAGTACTGTTGCTAGAATATTGTCAGGGTCCATAGCCTTTGCAGTATCCAATGCCTTCAGCCATTTCCTGATATCACGTGGTGTGAATTGATTTAGCTGAAGAGTTGTATCTGTGAAGCTGGGAGGTCAAAATTAATCATCCACTCAGCACCTCTGGTTGAAGCTGGCTGCAAATGCTTCAACATTGTCTCTTTCATGACTGGAGTGAAAGAAGTATTGGCGCTGTCTTGATGGGCAAAGGAAAGATGTTAAGGCTTTAGTGAGGATGCAGAGGAGATTTAAAATCATGAGGGGTTTTCATCAGTTAAATAAGGAGAACTTAGTAATTAACATTGAAATCACAGCCTAAAACTTGATTTACTGGGGCGCTGTCTTCATGAGGAAGTGTCAGGCAAAGCTCATTTTCCAATTTTCTGACAAACATGGAACATACACATATAATTCACACGGAGATGCATTTTCCTATCACCTCCAGACTCATTGATACTTGCATCGTGTCTCCCACATCATCAAATTTAAAATCACTATTCACAGTTATAATTCTTCCACAAACTCACTCTATACTCGCTCGCTTTCAGTTAATGAACTGACATGACAGGAACTCACAACTGAACCAGGTTAGAAAGTTTGAATCAAGGCCTGAACAATTCTCTCCCCACCATCCCCCTCAAACCCATCTCCTTTTGTTTTCCTCACTTGTTCTTTCTCCATATCTAATGATGGGTAAGTGTAAGAAGCAAGTGGCACCAGTCATGCATGTGTGTACTTGCTTGTACACAAACGTGAGTGTGTGTGCACGTTTATGTATGTAGGAGAAAACATGTCATAATATTTTCATTTACCTTTAATGTATTCTGATCAAAAGAAAGCAAATAAACCATGTGTAATAAAAACAGAAAATGCTGGAAAAAAATCAGCAAATCTGACAGCACCTGTGGAGAGAGAAACAGAGTTAACGTTTCGAGTCTGTATGACCTTCTTCAGAGCTCGAAACATTAACTCTGTTTCTCTCTCAACAGATGCTGCCAGACCTGCTGAGCTTTCCCAATATGTCCTGTTTTTATTCCAGGTTTCCAGCATCTGCAGTATTTTGCTTTTAAATAAACCTGGTGTTTTTTTTATGATTATTAGCAAAAGGAACACATTTTTGAAAAGTAAATTTTCAAATCAATTTAAGAAGGCCCTAAACTATGTCAAAAAACAAACCACAATTTGCCAAGTCTGATCTGACTGCGATCTCATTGCCCATTTAAGTAATAACCAGTTTTACCTCCTATGGTCACACTAGGGGCAGGATTTTACCATCGGTGAGCAGGGGGTGGGGCCCGCTCACCGATGTGTAAAATGACGTGGGATGATGTTGGGCAAAGCCCCTGACATCATCCTGCCCCATTTAAATTTCCAGGAAGGCGGGCGCGCAGTAATATCAGCTGCGGATTCGCCGACCTTTCAGTGGCCAATTGAGGCCATTGACAGGATCAATTATACAATTAAAGGACCCGCCCGTCCAACCTTAAGCTTGGTTGATCGGCCGAGAGCCCCGGCGACAAATAGAGAAAAGATGAAACCTCATCCAGCGGCGGGGTGAGAATTCATGCAGCGTTTTAAAAATTTTAATAAACTTATTATGTAAATTATGAACATGTCCCATCTTGTGTGACATTGTCACATGAGGGGACATGTTAGGGAATTTTGTTTTTTTCTATTTTTAATATTTTTCAAAGTGTCAGCAATCTCCCTGAGGCTGCACTTAGCCTCAGGGAGATTTGCACTTCATTGTGCGCATGCGTGAAAGAGCGAGCTCTCACTTTTGGGGAATCTCCCCACCCCCTACCCCCGCACAGGGAGCGCATAGCGCTTCCCGCCGGACATCATGCTGGGTGGGCCTTAATTGACCCGCCCACGTAAAATGGCAGCGGAGCCGCTTCTCCAGCAGGGATCGGATCCCCACCCACCGGAGATTGGGTCGGACCCACCTGCCCGACAGGCAGAAAATTCTGCCCAATGTTTCTGCCGTTCTGCTAGATAGATTCCAACCACCACCGCCCCCCCGCCCCACACCCCACCCCCTGCCAGTCCGTCCTCCTGTGTCACTGCATTAACAGATTTTCCTTGGGTCAGGTAGCCAGTAGTATAACTAGAGCCTGCTGACTCAGATGACTGAGACGGTATTTGTAATATCACTGGCTGCTTTAGTGAAGGACCAATGGTGACTTTTCCACTTCTGTAATCCTGGTGAAGAGCCACAGGAAATCTCGCAACAACAACCAGCAGCTTTTTGTGTCTTCATTCAATTTTAATATGTTTGAAAATCCTTGGCTGTACCAGTGCCCTCATCTTGGAGCTGTTGGGCTGGAAACTTGTCCTGTACCTGCACATCTGCTCCCACCTTCCCCTGTGCAAGGTCAAGGTAAGGAAGTTAGCTTCCAAACCTCATGCCAGGTTTGCTCACCTTGTTAGATTCATTGCCAGTAAGCCATGTTTCACTGTTTGCATTAGCCACACACTAATAGTTGACTGAACACAGCACAAAGCTTTGCATCATTGTGACATCAGAATTATTTGCTTGATTAAATGTAAGGATCAATTTCCCTTTATTTAATTTCATAAACTGTGTTTCCTAGATTTAGACGCTGTCACCTGGAATTAACCATTTGCCAATGATCACAAACAAGCTCCTGTCCCATGAACCAGACAAAGCATAAGAAATAAGAGCATGAGGAGGCCATTTGGCCCCTCGAGCTTGATCCACCATTCAATAAGATCATGGCTGATCTGATTGTGGCTTTCACTCCACTTTCCTATAAAATAAATGAAAAAAATAATTTATGAAAGGAAAATTATGTTTGACAAACTTGTTGGAGTATTTTGAAGATGTTACTTGTAGCGTAGATAAAGGAGAACCAGTGGCTGTGGTGTATTTGGATTTTCAGAAGGCTTTTGATAAGGTTTCACACAGGAGGTTAATAAACAGAATTAGAGCACATGGGATTGGGGGAAATATATTAGTATGGATTGAGAATAGTTTAACAGATAAAAAGAGAGAGTAGGAATAAACAGGTCATTCTCAGGATGGCAGGCTGTTACTAGTGGGGAACCACGAGGGTCAGTGCTGGGGCCACAGCTGTTCACAATCTATAGAAATGATTTGGATGTGACGACCAATTGTAATATTTCCAAATTTGCAAATGACACCAACCTGAGTGGGAATGTAAATTGTGAGGAGGATGCAAGGAGGTTTCAAGAGGATTTGGCCAGACTAAGTGAATGGGCTTGAACATGGCAGATGGAATATAATGTGAATAAGTGTGAAGGTATTCGCTTTGGTATAAAAACAGAAAGGCAGAATATTTCTCAAATGCTGAGAGGTTGGAAAGTGTTGATGTCCAAAGAGACCTGGGTGTCCTTGTTCATGAGTCACTAAAAGCTAACAGGGAGGTTCACAAGCAATTAGGAAGGTGAATGGTATGTTGGCCTTCATCACAAGGGGATTTGAGTACAGGAGTAAAGATGTGTTGCTGCAATTGTTTAGAGCCTTGGTGAGTCTGCACCTAGAGTATTGTGTAGAACTTTGGTCTCCTTACCAAAGGAAGGATATACTTGCCTTAGAGGGAGTGCAGCAGAGATTCACAAGACTGATCCCTGGGATGGCAGGATTGTCTTATGAGGAGCGATTGAGGAGACTGGGCCTGTATTCCCTAGAGATTTGAAGAATGAGTGGTGATTTCATTGAAACTTGCAAGATTCTTACTGGCTCGACAGGGTAGATATGGATAGGATGTTTTCCTTTGGCTGGTGAGTCTAGAACCAGGGGACACAGTCTCAGATTAAGGGTCAGGCCTTTTAAGAATGATGTGAGGAGAAATTTCTTCACTCAGAAGGTGGTGAATCTTTGGAATTCTCTACCCCAGAGGACTGTGGAAGCTCTGTCATTGAGTACATTCAAGACAGAAATCGATAGATTTCTGGATACTTATGATATCAGGGATATGGGGATAGTGTGGGAAAGGGCATTGAGGTAGATGATCAGCCATGACCTAATTGGATTGTGGAGCAGGCTTAACAGGCCAAATGGCCTATTCCTGCCTCTATGTTGCTATATTCCTGGAAAATAAATATGCTAATGTGCTACTTACTTTCCACTTGCTACATCTCTTAGTCAGCAATCCTTTCACTCCCCAATTGTCCCTCTTCCCGACCCTCCCTCTCACCGACCCTCCCTCTCACCGACCCTCCCTCTCACCGACCCTCCCTCTCACCGACCCTCCCTCTCACCGATCCTCCTGTTTTCCGCCCCTCCCATTCCTCAACCATCCTGCACCCCAACCCTCCCATTCCATAACACTCCCAAACCCCAACCCTTCACTCTTCAACCTTCCCTCTCTCCGACCCTCCCACTTTCTGACCCTCCCACTCACTGACCCTCGTGTTCACTGACCCTCCCATTCACTGACCCTCGTGTTCACTGACCCTCCCGTTCACTGACCCTCCCGTTCACTGACCCTCCCTCTCACTGACCCTCCTGTTCACTGACCCTCCCTCTCACTGACCCTCCCGTTCACTGACCCTCGTGTTCACTGACCCTCCTGTTCACTGACCCTCCCATTCACTGACCCTCCCGTTCACTGACCCTCCCGTTCACTGACCCTCCCGTTCACTGACCCTCCCTCTCACTGACCCTCCTGTTCACTGACCCTCCCGTTCACTGACCCTCCCTCTCACTGACCCTCCCGTTCACTGACCCTCGTGTTCACTGACCCTCCTGTTCACTGACCCTCCCATTCACTGACCCTCGTGTTCACTGACCCTCGTGTTCACTGACCCTCCTGTTCACTGACCCTCCCATTCACTGACCCTCGTGTTCACTGACCCTCCCGTTCACTGACCCTACCTCTCACTGACCCTCCCATTCACTGACCCTCCCGTTCACTGACCCTCCTGTTCACTGACCCTCCCGTTCACTGACCCTCCCTCTCACTGACCCTCCTGTTCACTGATCCTCCCGTTCACTGATCCTCCCGTTCACTGACCCTCGTGTTCACTGACCCTCCCATTCACTGACCCTCGTGTTCACTGACCCTCCTGTTCACTGACCGTCGTGTTCACTGACCCTCCTGTTCACTGACGGTCCCTCTCACTGACCCTCCCGCTCGCTGACACCCCATTCACCGACCCTCGTGTTCACTGACCCTCCCGTTCACTGACCCTCCCATTCACTGACCCTCCTGTTCACTGACCCTCCCATTCACTGACCCTCCCGTACCCTGACCCTCCCTCTCACTGACCCTCGTGTTCACTGACCCTCCCGTTCACTGACCCTCCCGTACCCTGACCCTCCCTCTCACTGACCCTCGTGTTCACTGACCCTCCCTCTCACTGACCCTCCTGTTCACTGACCCTCCCATTCACTGACCCTCCTGTTCACTGATCCTCCCGTTCACTGACCCTCCCATTCACTGACCCTCCCGTACCCTGACCCTCCCTCTCACTGACCCTCGTGTTCACTGACCCTCCCGTTCACTGACCCTCCTGTTCACTGATCCTCCCGTTCACTGACCCTCCCATTCACTGACCCTCGTGTTCACTGACCCTCCCTCTCACTGACCCTCCCGCTCGCTGACCCTCCCGTACCCTGACCCTCCCTCTCACTGACCCTCCTGTTCACTGACCCTCCCTCTCACTGACCCTCCTGTTCACTGACCCTCCCATTCACTGACCCTCCTGTTCACTGACCCTCCCATTCACTGACCCTCCTGTTCACTGACCCTCCCTCTCACTGACCCTCCTGTTCACTGACCCTCCCATTCACTGACCCTCCTGTTCACTGACCCTCCTGTTCACTGACCCTCCTGTTCACTGACCCTCCCTCTCACTGACCCTCCCGTTCACTGACCCTCCCATTCACTGACCCTCCCGTACCCTGACCCTCCCTCTCACTGACCCTCGTGTTCACTGACCCTCCCGTTCACTGACCCTCCTGTTCACTGATCCTCCCGTTCACTGACCCTCCCGTTCACTGACCCTCCCGTTCACTGACCCTCCTGTTCACTGATCCTCCCGTTCACTGACCCTCCCATTCACTGACCCTCGTGTTCACTGACCCTCCCTCTCACTGACCCTCCCGCTCGCTGACCCTCCCGTACCCTGACCCTCCCTCTCACTGACCCTCCTGTTCACTGACCCTCCCTCTCACTGACCCTCCCATTCACTGACCCTCCCATTCACTGACCCTCCCGTACCCTGACCCTCCCGCTCGCTGACCCTCCAGTACCCTGACCCTCCCTCTCACTGACCCTCCTGTTCACTGACCCTCCCTCTCACTGACCCTCCTGTTCACTGACCCTCCCATTCACTGACCCTCCTGTTCACTGACCCTCCCATTCACTGACCCTCCTGTTCACTGACCCTCCTGTTCACTGACCCTCCTGTTCACTGATCCTCCCGTTCACTGACCCTCCCATTCACTGACCCTCCCGTACCCTGACCCTCCCTCTCACTGACCCTCGTGTTCACTGACCCTCCCGTTCACTGACCCTCCTGTTCACTGATCCTCCCGTTCACTGACCCTCCCATTCACTGACCCTCGTGTTCACTGACCCTCCCTCTCACTGACCCTCCCGCTCGCTGACCCTCCCGTACCCTGACCCTCCCTCTCACTGACCCTCCTGTTCACTGACCCTCCTGTTCACTGACGGTCCCTCTCACTGACCCTCCTGTTCACTGACCCTCCCTCTCACTGACCCTCCTGTTCACTGACCCTCCCTCTCACTGACCCTCCCATTCACTGACCCTCCCGTTCACTGACCCTCCCGTTCACTGACCCTCCCTCTCACTGACCCTCCCATTCACTGACCCTCCCGTTCACTGACCCTCCCGTTCACTGACCCTCCCTCTCACTGACCCTCGTGTTCACTGACCCTCCCTCTCACTGACCCTCCTGTTCACTGATCCTCCCGTTCACTGACCCTCCCATTCACTGACCCTCGTGTTCACTGACCCTCGTGTTCACTGACCCTCGTGTTCACTGACCCTCCTGTTCACTGACCCTCGTGTTCACTGACCCTCCTGTTCACTGACCCTCCTGTTCACTGATCCTCCCGTTCACTGACCCTCCCATTCACTGACCCTGCCGTGCCCTGACCCTCCCGTTCACTGACCCTCCCATTCACTGACCCTCCTGTTCACTGACCCTCGTGTTCACTGACCCTCGTGTTCACTGACCCTCCTGTTCACTGACCCTCGTGTTCACTGACCCTCGTGTTCACTGACCCTCGTGTTCACTGACCCTCCCATTCACTGACCCTCCCATTCACTGACCCTCGTGTTCACTGACCCTCCCATTCACTGACCCTCCCATTCACTGACCCTCGTGTTCACTGACCCTCCCGTTCACTGACCCTCGTGTTCACTGACCCTCGTGTTCACTGACGGTCCCTCTCACTGACCCTCCCGCTCGCTGACCCTCGTGTTCACTGACGGTCCCTCTCACTGACCCTCCCGCTCGCTGACCCTCGTGTTCACTGACGGTCCCTCTCACTGACCCTCCCGCTCGCTGACACCCCATTCACCGACCCTCGTGTTCACTGACCCTCCCGTTCACTGACCCTCGTGTTCACTGACCCTTGTGTTCACTGACCCTCGTGTTCACTGACCCTCCTGTTCACTGATCCTCCCGTTCACTGACCCTCCCATTCACTGACCCTGCCGTGCCCTGACCCTCGTGTTCACTGACCCTCCCGTTCACTGACCCTCGTGTTCACTGACCCTCGTGTTCACTGACGGTCCCTCTCACTGACCCTCCCATTCACTGACCCTGCCGTGCCCTGACCCTCCCATTCACTGACCCTCCCGTTCACTGACCCTCCTGTTCACTGATCCTCCCGTTCGCTGACCCTCCCTCTCACTGACCCTGCCGTGCCCTGACCCTCGTGTTCACTGATCCTCCCGTTCACTGACCCTCGTGTTCACTGACCCTCGTGTTCACTGACCCTCCTGTTCACTGATCCTCCCGTTCACTGACCCTCGTGTTCACTGACCCTCGTGTTCACTGACCCTCCCATTCACTGACCCTCGTGTTCACTGACGGTCCCTCTCACTGACCCTCCCGCTCGCTGACACCCCATTCACCGACCCTCGTGTTCACTGACCCTCCTGTTCACTGATCCTCCCGTTCACTGACCCTCGTGTTCACTGACCCTCCCGTTCACTGACCCTCCCTCTCACTGACCCTCGTGTTCACTGACCCTCGTGTTCACTGACCCTCCCATTCACTGACGGTCCCTCTCACTGACCCTCCCGTTCACTGACCCTCCTGTTCACTGATCCTCCCTCTCACTGACCCTCGTGTTCACTGACCCTCCCTCTCACTGACCCTCGTGTTCACTGACGGTCCCTCTCACTGACCCTCCCGCTCGCTGACCCTCCCACTCGCTGACCCTCCTACTCGCTGACCCTCCCGCTCGCTGACCCTCCTACTCGCTGACCCTCCCGCTCACTGACCCTCCCGCTCGCTGACCCTCCCGTTGCTGACCCTCCTACTCGCTGACCCTCCCGCTCGCTGACCCTCCCGCTCGCTGACCCTCCTACTCGCTGACCCTCCCGCTCGCTGACCCCCCTACTCGCTGACCCTCCCGCTCGCTGACCCTCCCGTTGCTGACCCTCCTACTCGCTGACCCTCCCGCTCGCTGACCCTCCTACTCGCTGACCCTCCCGCTCGCTGACCCTCCCGTTGCTGACCCTCCTACTCGCTGACCCTCCTACTCGCTGACCCTCCCGCTCGCTGACCCTCCTACTCGCTGTCCCTCCCGCTCGCTGACCCTCCTACTCACTGACCCTCCCGCTCGCTGACCCTCCCGTTGCTGACCCTCCTACTCGCTGACCCTACTACTCGCTGACCCTCCTACTCGCTGACCCTCCCGTTGCTGACCCTCCTACTCGCTGACCCTCCCGTTGCTGACCCTCCTACTCGCTGACCCTCCCGCTCGCTGACCCTCCCGTTGCTGACCCTCCTACTCGCTGACCCTCCCGTTGCTGACCCTCCTACTCGCTGACCCTCCTACTCGCTGACCCTCCCGCTCGCTGACCCTCCTACTCGCTGACCCTCCCGCTCGCTGACCCTCCTACTCGCTGACCCTCCCGTTCACTGACCCTCCCTCTCACTGACCCTCGTGTTCACTGACCCTCGTGTTCACTGACCCTCCCATTCACTGACGGTCCCTCTCACTGACCCTCCCGTTCACTGACCCTCCTGTTCACTGATCCTCCCTCTCACTGACCCTCGTGTTCACTGACCCTCCCTCTCACTGACCCTCGTGTTCACTGACGGTCCCTCTCACTGACCCTCCCGCTCGCTGACCCTCCCACTCGCTGACCCTCCTACTCGCTGACCCTCCCGCTCGCTGACCCTCCTACTCGCTGACCCTCCCGCTCACTGACCCTCCCGCTCGCTGACCCTCCCGTTGCTGACCCTCCTACTCGCTGACCCTCCCGCTCGCTGACCCTCCCGCTCGCTGACCCTCCTACTCGCTGACCCTCCCGCTCGCTGACCCTCCTACTCGCTGACCCTCCCGCTCGCTGACCCTCCCGTTGCTGACCCTCCTACTCGCTGACCCTCCCGCTCGCTGACCCTCCTACTCGCTGACCCTCCCGCTCGCTGACCCTCCCGTTGCTGACCCTCCTACTCGCTGACCCTCCTACTCGCTGACCCTCCCGCTCGCTGACCCTCCTACTCGCTGTCCCTCCCGCTCGCTGACCCTCCTACTCGCTGACCCTCCCGCTCGCTGACCCTCCCGTTGCTGACCCTCCTACTCGCTGACCCTCCTACTCGCTGACCCTCCTACTCGCTGACCCTCCCGTTGCTGACCCTCCTACTCGCTGACCCTCCCGTTGCTGACCCTCCTACTCGCTGACCCTCCCGCTCGCTGACCCTCCCGTTGCTGACCCTCCCGCTCGCTGACCCTCCCGTTGCTGACCCTCCTACTCGCTGACCCTCCTACTCGCTGACCCTCCCGTTGCTGACCCTCCTACTCGCTGACCCTCCCGCTCGCTGACCCTCCTACTCGCTGACCCTCCCGCTCGCTGACCCTCCTACTCGCTGACCCTCCCGCTCGCTGACCCTCCCGTTGCTGACCCTCCTACTCGCTGACCCTCCCGCTCGCTGACCCTCCTACTCGCTGACCCTCCCGCTCGCTGACCCTCCTACTCGCTGACCCTCCTACTCGCTGACCCTCCTACTCGCTGACCCTCCCGCTCGCTGACCCTCCTACTCGCTGACCCTCCCGCTCGCTGACCCTCCTACTCGCTGACCCTCCCGCTCGCTGACCCTCCTACTCGCTGACCCTCCCGCTCGCTGACCCTCCTACTCGCTGACCCTCCCGCTCGCTGACCCTCCCTCTCACTGACCCTCCCGCTCGCTGACCCTCCCACTCCCCGACCCTCCCATTCCTCGACCCTGCCCCTCCTGACCGCCCCGCCCCCAGACCCTTCCACTCCCCAACCTCCTTGTCGCTGACCCTCCCGCTCGCTGACCCTCCTACTCGCTGACCCTCCCGCTCGCTGACCCTCCTACTCGCTGACCCTCCCGCTCGCTGACCCTCCTACTCGCTGACCCTCCCGTTCACTGACCCTCGTGTTCACTGACCCTCGCGTTCACTGACCCTCCTGTTCACTGATCCTCCCTCTCACTGACCCTCCTGTTCACTGACCCTCGTGTTCACTGACCCTCGTGTTCACTGACCCTCGTGTTCACTGACGGTCCCTCTCACTGACCCTCCCGCTCGCTGACACCCCATTCACCGACCCTCCTGTTCACTGACCCTCCCGTTCACTGATCCTCCCGTTCACTGACCCTCGTGTTCACTGACCCTCCCTCTCACTGACCCTCGTGTTCACTGACCCTCCCATTCACTGACCCTCCCATTCACCGACCCTCGTGTTCACTGACCCTCCCGTTCACTGACCCTCCTGTTCACTGACCCTCCTGTTCATTGACCCTCCCTCTCACTGACCCTCGTGTTCACTGACCCTCCCTCTCATTGACCCTCGTGTTCACTGACGGTCCCTCTCGCTGACCCTCCCGCTCGCTGACCCTCCCGCTCGCTGACCCTCCCGCTCGCTGACCCTCCCGTTGCTGACCCTCCTACTCGCTGACCCTCCCGCTCGCTGACCCTCCCACTCGCTGACCCTCCTACTCGCTGACCCTCCCGTTGCTGACCCTCCTACTCGCTGACCCTCCCGTTGCTGACCCTCCTACTCGCTGACCCTCCCGTTGCTGACCCTCCTACTCGCTGACCCTCCCGCTCGCTGACCCTCCTACTCGCTGACCCTCCTACTCGCTGACCCTCCCGTTGCTGACCCTCCTACTCGCTGACCCTCCCGCTCGCTGACCCTCCTACTCGCTGACCCTCCCGCTCGCTGACCCTCCCGTTGCTGACCCTCCTACTCGCTGACCCTCCTACTCGCTGACCCTCCCGCTCGCTGACCCTCCTACTCGCTGACCCTCCCGCTCGCTGACCCTCCTACTCGCTGACCCTCCCGCTCGCTGACCCTCCTACTCGCTGACCCTCCCGCTCGCTGACCCTCCCGCTCGCTGACCCTCCTACTCGCTGACCCTCCTACTCGCTGACCCTCCCGCTCGCTGACCCTCCTACTCGCTGACCCTCCTGCTCGCTGACCCTCCTACTCGCTGACCCTCCCGCTCGCTGACCCTCCTACTCGCTGACCCTCCCGCTCGCTGACCCTCCCGCTCGCTGACCCTCCTACTCGCTGACCCTCCCGCTCGCTGACCCTCCTACTCGCTGACCCTCCCGCTCGCTGACCCTCCCGTTGCTGACCCTCCTACTCGCTGACCCTCCTACTCGCTGACCCTCCCGCTCGCTGACCCTCCTACTCGCTGACCCTCCCGCTCGCTGACCCTCCTACTCGCTGACCCTCCCGTTGCTGACCCTCCTACTCGCTGACCCTCCCGTTGCTGACCCTCCTACTCGCTGACCCTCCCGCTCGCTGACCCTCCTACTCGCTGACCCTCCTACTCGCTGACCCTCCCGTTGCTGACCCTCCTACTCGCTGACCCTCCCGCTCACTGACCCTCCTACTCGCTGACCCTCCCGCTCGCTGACCCTCCCGTTGCTGACCCTCCTACTCGCTGACCCTACTACTCGCTGACCCTCCCGCTCGCTGACCCTCCCGCTCGCTGACCCTCCTACTCGCTGACCCTCCCGCTCGCTGACCCTCCTACTCGCTGACCCTCCTACTCGCTGACCCTCCCGCTCGCTGACCCTCCCGCTCGCTGACCCTCCCGCTCCCCGACCCTCCCACTCCCCGACCCTCCCGTTCCTCGACCCTGCCTCTCCTGACCGCCCCGCCCCCAGACCTTTCCACTCCCCAACCTCCTTGTCGCTGACCCTCCCACTCCCCGACCCTCCCGCTCGCTGACCCTCCTACTCGCTGACCCTCCCGCTCGCTGACCCTCCCACTCCCCGACCCTCCCGTTGCTGACCCTCCTACTCGCTGACCCTCCCGCTCGCTGACCCTCCCGCTCGCTGACCCTCCCGCTCGCTGACCCTCCTACTCACTGACCCTCCTGCTCGCTGACCCTCCCACTCCCCGACCCTCCCGTTGCTGACCCTCCTACTCGCTGACCCTCCCGCTCGCTGACCCTCCTACTCGCTGACCCTCCCGCTCGCTGACCCTCCCGTTGCTGACCCTCCTACTCGCTGACCCTCCTACTCGCTGACCCTCCTACTCGCTGACCCTCCTACTCGCTGACCCTCCCGCTCGCTGACCCTCCTACTCGCTGACCCTCCCGTTGCTGACCCTCCTACTCGCTGACCCTCCTACTCGCTGACCCTCCTACTCGCTGACCCTCCTACTCGCTGACCCTCCCGTTGCTGACCCTCCTACTCGCTGACCCTCCCGCTCGCTGACCCTCCCGTTGCTGACCCTCCTACTCGCTGACCCTCCCGTTGCTGACCCTCCTACTCGCTGACCCTCCTACTCGCTGACCCTCCCGCTCGCTGACCCTCCTACTTGCTGACCCTCCCGCTCGCTGACCCTCCTACTCGCTGACCCTCCCGCTCGCTGACCCTCCTACTCGCTGACCCTCCCGCTCGCTGACCCTCCCGTTGCTGACCCTCCTACTCGCTGACCCTCCCGCTCGCTGACCCTCCTACTCGCTGACCCTCCCGCTCGCTGACCCTCCTACTCGCTGACCCTCCTGCTCGCTGACCCTCCTACTCGCTGACCCTCCCGCTCGCTGACCCTCCTACTCGCTGACCCTCCCGCTCGCTGACCCTCCTACTCGCTGACCCTCCCGCTCGCTGACCCTCCTACTCGCTGACCCTCCCGCTCGCTGACCCTCCTACTCGCTGACCCTCCCGCTCGCTGACCCTCCTACTCACTGACCCTCCCGCTCGCTGACCCTCCCACTCCCCGACCCTCCCATTCCTCGACCCTGCCCCTCCTGACCGCCCCGCCCCCAGACCCTTCCACTCCCCAACCTCCTTGTCGCTGACCCTCCCGCTCGCTGACCCTCCTACTCGCTGACCCTCCCGCTCGCTGACCCTCCTACTCGCTGACCCTCCCGCTCGCTGACCCTCCTACTCGCTGACCCTCCCGTTCACTGACCCTCGTGTTCACTGACCCTCCTGTTCATTGACCCTCCCTCTCGCTGACCCTCCCGCTCGCTGACCCTCCCTCTCACTGACCCTCCCGCTCGCTGACCCTCCCGCTCGCTGACCCTCCCTCTCAATGACCCTCCCGCTCGCTGACCCTCCTACTCGCTGACCCTCCCGCTCGCTGACCCTCCTACTCGCTGACCCTCCCGCTCGCTGACCCTCCTACTCGCTGACCCTCCCGCTCGCTGACCCTCCCTCTCACTGACCCTCCCGCTCGCTGACCCTCCTACTCGCTGACCCTCCCGCTCGCTGACCCTCCCACTCCCCGACCCTCCCGTTCCTCGACCCTGCCCCTCCTGACCGCCCCGCCCCCAGACCTTTCCACTCCCCAACCTCCTTGTCGCTGACCCTCCCACTCCCCAACCTCCTTGTCGCTGACCCTCCCGCTCGCTGACCCTCCCGTTGCTGACCCTCCCGCTCGCTGACCCTCCTACTCGCTGACCCTCCCGCTCGCTGACCCTCCTACTCGCTGACCCTCCCGCTCGCTGACCCTCCCGCTCGCTGACCCTCCCGCTCGCTGACCCTCCTACTCGCTGACCCTCCCGCTCGCTGACCCTCCTACTCGCTGACCCTCCCGCTCGCTGACCCTCCCGCTCGCTGACCCTCCCGTTGCTGACCCTCCTACTCGCTGACCCTCCCGCTCGCTGACCCTCCTACTCGCTGACCCTCCCGCTCGCTGACCCTCCCGTTGCTGACCCTCCTACTCGCTGACCCTCCCGCTCGCTGACCCTCCTACTCGCTGACCCTCCTACTCGCTGACCCTCCCTCTCACTGACCCTCCCGCTCCCTGACCCTCCCACTCGCTGATCCTCCCTCTCACTGACCCTCGTGTTCACTGACCCTCGTGTTCACCGACCCTCCTGTTCACTGACGGTCCCTCTCACTGACCCTCCCGCTCGCTGACCCTCCTACTCGCTGACCCTCCCGCTCGCTGACCCTCCCGCTCGCTGACCCTCCTACTCGCTGACCCTCCCGCTCGCTGACCCTCCTACTCGCTGACCCTCCCGCTCGCTGACCCTCCCGTTGCTGACCCTCCTACTCGCTGACCCTCCTACTCGCTGACCCTCCCGCTCGCTGACCCTCCTACTCGCTGACCCTCCCGCTCGCTGACCCTCCTACTCGCTGACCCTCCCGTTGCTGACCCTCCTACTCGCTGACCCTCCCGTTGCTGACCCTCCTACTCGCTGACCCTCCCGCTCGCTGACCCTCCTACTCGCTGACCCTCCTACTCGCTGACCCTCCCGTTGCTGACCCTACTACTCGCTGACCCTCCCGCTCGCTGACCCTCCTACTCGCTGACCCTCCCGCTCGCTGACCCTCCCGTTGCTGACCCTCCTACTCGCTGACCCTCCTACTCGCTGACCCTCCTGCTCGCTGACCCTCCTACTCGCTGACCCTCCCGCTCGCTGACCCTCCTACTCGCTGACCCTCCCGCTCGCTGACCCTCCTACTCGCTGACCCTCCCGCTCGCTGACCCTCCCGCTCGCTGACCCTCCTACTCGCTGACCCTCCTACTCGCTGACCCTCCCGCTCGCTGACCCTCCTACTCGCTGACCCTCCTGCTCGCTGACCCTCCTACTCGCTGACCCTCCCTCTCGCTGACCCTCCTACTCGCTGACCCTCCCGCTCGCTGACCCTCCTACTCGCTGACCCTCCCGCTCGCTGACCCTCCCGTTGCTGACCCTCCTACTCGCTGACCCTCCTACTCGCTGACCCTCCCGCTCGCTGACCCTCCTACTCGCTGACCCTCCCGCTCGCTGACCCTCCTACTCGCTGACCCTCCCGTTGCTGACCCTCCTACTCGCTGACCCTCCCACTCGCTGACCCTCCCTCTCACTGACCCTCCCGCTCGCTGACCCTCCTACTCGCTGACCCTCCCGCTCGCTGACCCTCCCGCTCGCTGACCCTCCCGCTCGCTGACCCTCCCTCTCACTGACCCTCCCGCTCGCTGACCCTCCTACTCGCTGACCCTCCCGCTCGCTGACCCTCCCGCTCGCTGACCCTCCCACTCCCCGACCCTCCCGTTCCTCGACCCTGCCTCTCCTGACCGCCCCGCCCCCAGACCTTTCCACTCCCCAACCTCCTTGTCGTTGACCCTCCCGCTCGCTGACCCTCCCGCTCGCTGACCCTCCTACTCACTGACCCTCCCGCTCGCTGACCCTCCCACTCCCCGACCCTCCCGTTGCTGACCCTCCTACTCGCTGACCCTCCCGCTCGCTGACCCTCCCGCTCGCTGACCCTCCCGCTCGCTGACCCTCCTACTCACTGACCCTCCCGCTCGCTGACCCTCCCGCTCCCCGACCCTCCCGTTGCTGACCCTCCTACTCGCTGACCCTCCTACTCGCTGACCCTCCCGCTCGCTGACCCTCCCGTTGCTGACCCTCCTACTCGCTGACCCTCCTACTCGCTGACCCTCCTACTCGCTGACCCTCCTACTCGCTGACCCTCCCGCTCGCTGACCCTCCTACTCGCTGACCCTCCCGTTGCTGACCCTCCTACTCGCTGACCCTCCCGCTCGCTGACCCTCCTACTCGCTGACCCTCCCGCTCGCTGACCCTCCCGCTCGCTGACCCTCCCACTCCCCGACCCTCCCGTTGCTGACCCTGCCTCTCCTGACCGCCCCGCCCCCAGACCTTTCCACTCCCCAACCTCCTTGTCGCTGACCCTCCCGCTCGCTGACCCTCCCGCTCGCTGACCCTCCCGCTCGCTGACCCTCCCGCTCGCTGACCCTCCCGCTCGCTGACCCTCCCACTCCCCGACCCTGCCTCTCCTGACCGCCCCGCCCCCAGACCTTTCCACTCCCCAACCTCCTTGTCGCTGACCCTCCCACTCACTGACCGTCATTTTGCTGACCTTCCCTCTCGCCAGCCCTCCCGCTCACCGACCCTTTCACTCATTGACTCTACCATTCGTTGACCGTCCCCATTGCTGACCCTCCCAATCCCTGACCCTCGCATTACTCGACTCTCCAATTACTCTACCCTCCTGACCCTTCCCACTCCACATCCCTCCCACTCGGTGACTCTCCCACTCACCTAATCTACTTACTGACACTACCACTCAATGACCCTCCCACTTGCTGACCCTCCCATTCCTTGACCCTCCATCTCCCCGCCCTTCCCATTCCTCAACCCTGCCTCTCCCGACACCCATCCTGCTCTCCGACTCTCACTGTCGCTGACCCTCCCACTCACTGACCGTCTCACTCCCCACCCTCCCTCTCGCCGACCCTCCCACTAGCTGACCCTCCCGCCTAATGCATCGCCCACACCCTGACCCTATCACTCACTGACCCTCCCACTCGCTGATCCTCCCACTCGCTGACCCTCCCACTCGCTGACCCTCCCACTCACTGACTGTCCCACTCACGACCCTCCAACTCGCTGACCCTTCAACTTACTGACCCTCCTAATGGCTTACTTTCCCTCTCGCCGATCCTCCCGCTTGCTGACCCTCCCACTCGCTGACCCTCCCATCCACCTAACCTCCCTCTCCTGGATCCCCCCCTCCCCAACCTACCCATTCCTCGTCACTCCCCACCCTTCTCTCTCCACAACCCTCCCAGCCACTGATTGTTCCAATCGTTGACCACCCCACTACCCACCCTCCCTCTCACCGACCCTCCCACTCGCTGACCCACCCCCTTACTGACTTCCCCAGTCCCCACACCTCCACTCGCCGACCCCTCCACTCGCCCACCCCTCCACTCGCCGACCCCTCCACTCTCCGAACCCTCCACTCATCGACCCCCCCACTCGCCGACTCCTCCACTCGCCGACTCCTCCACTCGCCGACCTCTCCACTCGCTGACCCTCCCAGTCCTTGCCAGTCCTGCTCACCAAACCTCCCACACCCCACTTCCCAATCCCAAAACCTGGCTGTGTGTTCGGGTTTGGAAATGAGTGGTGAGAGGCAGGAAGAACAGCTTCGAGTTGCAGGGTTTCAGAAGGAAGCTGCAAGAGGTGGTGAAGGGGAGGGTTATGGAGTGAGAGGGATATGGAACTGGAGGCTCAGCAAGCGGGCGGGTCGGGGAGAGGGAGAGTCAGTGAGTTGGAGGAGTGGTGAGAGGGAGGGATGGTAGCGAGTGGGAGGATCGGGGAGCAGGAAAGACTGCTCCAAAATGGCGTCGATAGAGTCACATGACACCAAGTCAGACCCAGTGCAAAACAACATTAAAACAAAACTTCCACTGCTAAACACAAATATTGGCCCATTAACTGTGCAATGTTACAGCAGAATGACTTAAAATAAGGCCTTACTGTCAACTATAACATCTGTCTAACTCAGCCTTGAATATGTTCAATGACCCAGCCTCCACTGCTCGCCGGGAAGGCTATTCCAAAGATTAACCATCCTCTGAGAGAAGAAATTCCTCCTCCTTTCCATCTTTAATGAGCAGTTCCATAATTTGAAGCTGTGACTCCTCATTCTAGACTCTCCCAGAAGGGGAAACATCCTCTCAGTATCCACTCTGTCAAATCACCTCAGGATCTTCTATGTTTCAATAAGATCATCTCTCATTCTTCTAAACTCCAATGGATACAGGTCCAGTCTATCCAACCTTTCATTAGGTAATACTCCCCCATCCCAGGTATCAGCTGAGTGAACCTACTCTTAACTGTTTCCAATGCAAGTAAATCCCTCCTGTAGGCAATACCTCAGTTGCGGTCTCGCCAATGTTCTGTAAAGTTGTAGCAAGACTTCCCTACGTTTATATTCCATCTCCCTTACAATAAAGGCCAACATTCCATTTGCCTTCCTAATCATTTACTGTACTGGCATGCTAAATTTTTGTTATTCATGTATGAAGATATGCAGATCCCTCTGTACCTCAGAGTTCCGTAGTCTCTCTCTCTCTATTTAAATAATTTGCTGCATTTCTATTCTTCCTGCCAAAGTGGACGAGCTCACGTTTTCACACGTTAAACTCCATCTGCTAAATTTTTGCCCACTCACTTAACCTGTCTATGTCCCTTTGCAGGCCCCTTATACCCTCTTCACTACTTGCTTTCCTATCTACGTTTGTATCATTAGTAAATTTGGCTACACTAGTTGATCGCTTCTTCCAAGTCACTAATGTAGATGGTAAATAGTTCAGCCCCAGCACCGATCCCTGCGGCACTTCACTAGTTACAGTTTGCCAACCTTACAATGACCCATTTATCCCAACTCTCTATTTCCTGTTCATTAGCCAAGCCTCTATCCATATTAATGTATCACCCCCAATGAGCTCCTATCTTGTGTAGTAACCCTATCGACTACCTTTTGGAAATCCAAATGCACTACATTTACAGCTTCCCCTTTATCTACGTTGCTTGTTACATCCTCAAAGAGCTCTAGCAAATTTGTCAAACATGATTTCCCTTTCGTGAAACCATGTTGTCTCTGCCTGATTGCATAATAATGTTTTTAAAATGTCCTGCTACTACTTCCCTAATAATAGATTCCAGCATTTTCACAATGACAGATGTTGGATTAACAAGCCTATAGCCTCCTGCTTTCTGTCTCCCTCCTTCCTCGAATAGTGCTATTATATTTGTGGTTTTCCAATCCACTGGGACTTTTCCCAGATCTAAGGAATTTTGGAAGGTTACAGCCAATCTATCCATTATCTCTATAGCCACTTCCTTTAGGACCCTCAGAATCAGACCATTAGGTCTGGGGGCTTGTCAGCCTTTAGTCCCATTAGTTTTCCTAGTTCTTTTCCACCCAAGTGATAGGTCCTGTTCTATTGCCTCCTCCATTTGCAATATTCCATTTGCCACTGTACTTGGGATGCTTTTGTGCTTTTTGCTACGAGGACAGAGGGATCTGGGTGTACAGGTCCACAGGTCACTGAAAGTGGCAACGCAGGTGGATAAGGTAGTCAGGAAGGCGTATGGCATGCTTGCCTTCACTGGCAGGGGTATTGAGTATAAAAGCTGGGAAGTCATGCTGCAGCTGTATAGAACCTTGGTTAGGCCACACTTGGAATATTGCTTACAATTCTGGTCACCATATTGCCAGAAGGATATGGAGGTGTTGGAGAGGGTGCAGAGGAGGTTTACCAGGATGCTGCCTGGTCTGGAGGTTATTAGCTATGAAGAGAGGTTGGAGAAACTCGGATTGTTCTCACTAGAGCGATAGAGATTGAGGGGCGACTTGATAGAAGTTTACAAAATTATGAGTGGCATGGACAGAGTAGATAGAAGCTTTTTCCCAGGGTGGAAGAGTCAATTACTAGGGGACATAGATTTAAGGTGAGAGGGGAAAACTATAAAGGAGATGTGCAGGGCAAGATTTTTACGCAGAGGGTAGTGAGTGTCTGGAATTCGCTGCCAGAGGAGGTGGTGGAAGCAGGTACGATAGTGGTGTTTAAGAGGCAGCTTGACAAATATATGAATAGGATGGGAATAGAGGGATATGGACCCTGGAAGTGCAAAATGTTTTAGTTGACGGGCAATATGATCATCGCAGGCTTGGAGGGCCGAAGGGCCTGTTCCTGTGCTGTACTTTTCTTTGTTCTTTGTTCTTTGACAGTTTTAAAATATTTGTTCAAAGTCTCTTCCTTTTCCCTGTTTCTCATTATTAATTCATCAGACTCACCCTCTAAAAGACCAATGTTTACTTTAGATTCTCTCTTCCTGTTCATATACTTGTAGAAGCTTTTATTGTCTGTTTTTATATTTCTTGCTCATTTACTCTCATATTCTAACTTCTCTTTTGTTTAGTCACCCTTTGTTCATTTCTAAAATTTTCCCCATCTTCTGGCCTATCACTAATCTTCACAGCATTGTACACCTTTTCTCCCAATTTAATACCATCTTTAACTTCCTTAGTTAGCCACGGATGGTGCATCCTTCTCATTGAGTCTTTCATTCTCAATGGGATTTTTATTTGTTGAGAGCTTTGAAATATCTCCTTAAATGCCTGTCACTGCTTGTCTGCCATCCTATCTTTTAACTCATTTTCCCAATCCACTTTAGCCAACTGTTTCCATATCTCTGTGACTACCTTTATTTAATTTTTATTTATTTATTCATTCATGGGATGTGGCCATCACTGGCTAGGCCAGCATTTATTTCAAACCCTTATTCCAAAGGCATTTAAAGACATTGCTGTGGGTCTGGAGTCACATGTAGGCCAGACCAGGTAAGGACGGCAGATTTCCTTCCCTAAAGGACATTAGTGAACCAGATGGGTTTTTATGACAATGGTTTCACAGTTATCATCAGACTTTTAACTCCAGATTTTTGTTGGACTTAAATTTCACCATCTGCTTTGGTGAGGTTCGAACCCGGATCCCCAGAGCATTATCCAGGGTTCCTGGAATACTAGTCAGTGACAATACCGCCTCCTAGTGATTAAGTTTAAGACACTAGCTTCAAACCTAAGTTTCTCACCCTGAAACTGAATGTGAATTTCTAGCATGTTATGATCACTCTTGCCTAGATGATCCTTTACTATCATTAATTAATATTGTTTCATTACACAGTGGGAACAGTGGACAGTAAAAAGGCCTCTATCCAGAAATAGTGGAAACAGTCGTTTCCAAGCTTGTAACTTAGGATGTTAAATCATATCTACAACCAACTTCGAAATTGACAAAGAAAGCAAAGTAATTATATAGGGACCATTTATAATTTCATGGTGTCTGAAAGCACTTTGTAGTGAACAAAATACTTTTCAGGTTTAATTTAGGAAATACACAGCCAATTTGTGTCCATCAAACTCCCACAAACAGCAATGAATAATAAACAGATCATTTTTAAGTGATGTTCATAAATATAATGGCCATGAGACTGCTTTTCTTTGAAATAATACACAGGATTTTCTATATCCACCTGAAAGGACAGATAGGGCTTTACTTTAACTATTGATCTGAAAGCCAGCACCACCAATAGAATAGCAGGTCCCTCATTCCTGCAGCCAGTACCACAACCATTAACACCCTTTTGTTCACGATATCTTTGTCAATCTCTCCTTTGCCTCCACCTATCACTGGCCTTGTATCCAGCTTCACCCACTCCACCCCCCTTATAAACAGTATAAATTTCATCACATTTTTACTTTTCTTTAGCTCTGAAGATGGGTCAAATGGACTTGAAATGTTAACTTTGTTTCTCCCTCCACAGATGCTGTTAGACCTGCTGAGTTTTTCCAGCATTTTCAGTTTTTGTTTCAGATTTCCTTAATCCGCAGTTTTTTGCTTTTACCCTCATTCCTGCACTGGTCTGAAGTCTACATTTTGTACTCGAGTGCTTGGGATTTGAATCCATAAACCTTCTGTCAGAGACAAGAATGTTTCCAACCAAGCCAGAGTTGACACACAAATTCAGCCTGCAAACTTTACTGGTGCCTTAAAACTCCGGCAGTAATTTGAACGGCGTTGCTCAGAATACCAATCAACCTTTGATGATAATGAAGCTGTTATTAACAACTGCCATTATTTCCATGCACTGACATGGTTTCCATTTCACTTTGGTTCTGATATTACAGCCTTGTTCAGATTGGATTAATACACCGTGAATGTGATCCTCCAGGGCTTATATTTACAATGCTCACTTTCAGAGTGTGAGTTGTCAAGTTACCAGCTCAATGCATAAAGTGAGATTTTCTTTGCTGCGAGAGTTCCTTATTAAAAATGGCCAGATAGTCATTACGGCACAGAAAGAGGCCATTCAGCCCACAAATCATTTTCTGTCTACTCAGTCCCATTCTCCCACTCGATTACCTGCAAGCATCTTTTCTTCAAGCATCCATTCAATTTCCTTTTGACATCAGTCATCATATTTGCTTCCATCACTCTCGCAGGGAGGGGTAAAGATTCTGCTCACATACCCCTTTAGCTCTTTCCAAAACCTTAAATCGGACTCCCCTAGTCCAAGCACCATTTGCCAATGGGAACAGATTTTCTTTGTCTACTTTACCCAAACCTGACATAATAGTGTTTACCTGTATTAGATCTCCCCTCAATCTCCTTAGCAACACAGAAACAAAAGTGGGCCCTTCAGCCCATTGCGTTTGCTCTGCCATCCAATTAGATCATGGCTGATCATCTATCTCAATGCCACTTTCCCACACTATCCCCATATCCCTTGATGTCATTAGTCTCCAGAAATCTATCGATTTCTGTCTTGAAGGTGCTCAATGATTGAGCTTCCACATCCCTCTGGGGGAGAGAATTCCAAAGTTTCACCACCTTCTGAGGGAAAAAATTATTCCTCATTTCAGTCTTAAATGACCTGTCTCTTACTCGGAGACTGTGTCCTCTGGTTCTATACTGACCAGCCAGGGGAAACATCCTATCCACATCTACCCTGTCACGCCCTTTAGGAATTTTATAAGTTTCAATTAGGTCACCGCTCAATCTTTGAAACTCTAGCGAATGCAGACCCACTTTCCCCAATCACTCCTTAGATACCAATCCCACCATCCCAGGGATCAGTCTGGTGAGCTTCCATTGCACTCCCTCTATGGCAAATATATCCCTCCTTTGGTAAGGAGACTAAAACTGTACACAATACTCCAGGTGCGGTCTCACCAAGACTCTATACAATTGAAGCAAGACATCTTTACTCCTGTACTCAAATCCCCTTTACCTTCCTAATTGTTCGCTGCACCAGCATGTTAGCTTTTAGTGACATGTGAATAAGGACACCCAGGTCCCTTTGGACATCAACACTTTCTAATCTCTCACCATTTAAGAAATATTCTGTCTTTCTGTTTTTTCTTCCAAAAGTGAATAACTTCACATTTACTCACATTATATTCCATCTGCTATGTTCTAGGCCATTCACTTAGCCTGACCAAGTCTTCTTGAAGGACAATGAGCCCAGCTTCTCAAACCTAACCTTGTAACTAAGATACCCCACCTCTGGACCTATTCTGGTAAATCTTGTCTGCATCCTCTCAAGGGTCCTCACAACCCTTCCCAAATTGTGGTGGCTAGAACTGCACACAATACTATGTTTTTGACATAACTCCCCTGCTCTTGTACTCCAGGCCCCTATTTTTAAAGCTCAAGATCCCATATGCTTTGCTAACTATTCTCTCAATATGTTTGGCTAGCTTTGAAGATCTATTTGCACAGAAGTATACATTTTGTTCTGCACTCCACTTTGGAATGGCCAAATATGTCCTTTGGTTAAGCAGAGGGTCCTGCTTTAATTTTTTATATTCCTTTCTGTGATGGGGGCTTCGCTGGCTGGGCCAGCATTTATTGCCCCTCCATAGCTGTCCTTCAGAAGGTGGTGGTGAGCTGCCTTCTTGAACCACTGCAGTCCATGTGGTGTAGGTACACCCACAGTGCTATTAGGAAGGCAGTTCCAGGATTTTAACGCAGCGAAAGTGAAGGAATGATGATGGAGTTCAAAGTTTGGGAGGCTGCGTGATTTGGGGGAACATGAAACTAATGGTGTTCCCAGGAACTTGTCCTTCTTGGTGTGGGGGGTTTAGATTTGGGAAGTATAACAGACTTTACATTAGTAACAGCAAACTCTAATTTGATTCACAAAGTTCTTTGAGGAAGTAACATGTGCTGTGGATAATGTGGAACTGGTGGATGTGCTGTACTTAGATTTCCAGAAGGCCTTTGATAAAGTGCCACATCAAAGGTTATTGCAGAAAATAAAAGCTCATGGTGTAGGGCGGAATGTATTGGCACGGATAGAAGATTGGCTGCTTACAGGGAGCAGAGAGTAGGCATAAATGAGTCTTTTTCAAGTTGGCAAGATATAACAAGTGGTGTGCCACAGGGATAAGTGCTGCAATCTCAACTGTTTACAATTTATATAAATAACTTGGATGAAGGGGTGAATGAGGTGGTTGCCAAATTTGCTAATGACACAAAGATAGGAAGGGAAGTAAATTGTGAAGAGGACATAAGGAAGCTACAAAGTGATATATATAGGTTAAGTGAGTGGGCAAAGATCTGGCAAGTGGAGTATAATGTGGGCAAATGTAAAATTGTCCATTTTGGCAGGAAAAATGCACAATAGCTTATTATCTAAATGGTGAGAGACTGCAATGATCTGAGATTCAGAGGGATCTGGGTGTCCTAGTGCATGAATCACAGAAGGTTAGTATTCAGGTACAGCAGGTAATTAGGAAAGCTAATAGAATGTTATCACTTATTGTGAGAGGAATTGAATATAAAAGTAGGGAGGTTATGCTTGAGTTATACAGAACACTAGTGAGACCGCATCTGGAGTATTGTGTACAGTATTGGTCTTCTTGTTTAAGGAAGGATGTAAATGTGTTGAAAGCAGTTCAGAGAAGGTTTACTAAATTAATCCATGGAATGGGCGGGTTGTCTAACGAGGAAAGGTTGGACAGACTAGGCTTGTATCCACTGGAGTTTAGAAGAGTAAGAGGTGACGTGAATGAAGCATATAAGATCCTGAGGGGTCTTGACAGGGTGGGTGTGGAGAGGGTGTTTCCTCTTGTGGAATAATCTAGAACTAGGGGTCACTGTTTAAAAATAAGGGGTCGCCCATTTAAAACAGAGATGAGGAGAATATTTTTTCACTCAGAGCGTTGTGAGTCTTTGGAACTCTCTTCCTCAAAAGGTGGTGAAAGCAGAGTCTTTGTATATTTTTAAGGCAGAGGTAGATAGATTCTTGGCAAGCAAGGGGGTGAAAGGTTATCGGAGCTAGGTGGGATGCATATTTGAGTTTACTGTCAGATCAGCCATGATCCTATTAAATGGTGGAGCAGGCTCGAGGGGCCAAATGGCCTACTCCTGCTCTTTGTTTGTATGTTCGTTTTTCGTATGTTCATGACTGTTCTGTTGACAGAAGCAGTCAGTCACGAGGGAAAACTGACTGTAGCAAATGAAGCATTGACTGGTCTCTCACTCCTAAGCAACGAGTGACAGACCAATCCTGGAAACACTCCAAACTGACAATATTCCTGGAACTGCTCCATTGAACTTGGGAAGTTTTACTAACCTGTGTCCTCATGATAACTATTCTCCTCTATCTCAATACAATTTGGGAGAGGTAATTACAAAACCATTGGTTTTCTTCCCACTGTCCTTTATAATGACAGTCATTGCTTTAATCATAGAGCTCCCAGAAACCATAACAATAATTAGTATTTCTAATGCACCTTTAACAGAGTAAAACATCCCAAAGCATTTCCAGGAGCAAAATCAGACAAGGTAGGACAGCAAACCACATGAGGAGGCCTGAGGACATATAACCTAAAGCTTGGTCAAAGACTTGGATTTTATGGAGAAAGCCTTGAAGGAAGAGAGATTGGTGGAGAGGTCTGGGGAGTTGTGGGTGAGGTGCGGGGGATATATTTCTATAGCTCAGGGGCTAGACACTGAAAACACAGAGCTCACAGTGGTTGCAGGGCTGGAGGAGGTCACAGAGAGGCCATGAAAGGATTTGAACTGAAGGATGGGAGCCTTAAAACCAAGGTGTTGTCAGTCCTGAATCACATCAAGTCCTGTTCACCAGGCAGTCCAGTGCTTGCTGACCTACACTGGCTCCCAGACTGATAACACTTTGATTTTAAGACTCCAGTTTATCAGGGAAAAAGAATTAGTTGAAAGTTCATCTCTTTGCAGTTTGTTGCTTCTTTGCAGCTTTCCAGAAGTGACCACATAAATACAGCTTCAGGGTGGAATTTTCCAGACACCCTTCCCTACCCCCTCCCCCGACACGGCAGAGCGGGGGAGGGGGGCAATGCAGCAGAAGCTGAAAAATCAGTTTTCCACAGGTGTAAAACGATGGGGGATCTTGTGCTCCTGCCCACCATTCCTTCCAGAGGCCGGCATGAAACCATTTTGCTTCCCATTATTGGGATGCAAAGAAGGCCCAGCTCTCTGCCCTGATTATCCACACCACCAGTGGGATATCACCCTGGTCCAGAACATGTCTGGATCAGTGTGGGCTGGAGGTGTTGGACTTACCTGAAGAAGGCCTGGGGTAGCCTGCGGAGATCAGGCTGGAGGCCTCCAGTAACTATGGACCCTGGAGCACCAAGTGCAATGGGTGGGTGAAGCATTTACCAGGTGGATCTCCTGTCTTCAGGATCTTCCAGTCGGTCCATCTCCTGCCTACAGGATCCTCCAGGAGGTGGATCATTTGGCTTCAGGAGCTTCCAGGAGGTGGATTTTCTACCTTCAACAGTGGGTTCAGATGGCTTTTCAATATGGCACCTGCATATGGTGACGGGGCACAATCACCCAGCTACCCCATCGTGTAGGAAACCCCTGACTGCGTAATTAATTAGGCCAACGTTGTGCAATATGGCGTGAATTCCCACCGGCCTCTGCTGTGGGAAACTCTCCCTATTCCCACTCCCACCACAAGGCTTAGTCCCAAAGTGGAAAATCCCACCTTTAGTCTCTTGCAGGGAAGCTATTACGTTAGGGACAGTTGTGCTGCATTTGTAGATAATATTTTGTTCTGAGACTTACAGTAACTAGACTGAGATTAAAAATGTATTTCCATTACCAAATTCTACGTAAAAACAGAAAATTATGTAACCTCAAGGAAGCATTCTGGAATCCTCGACTGGATTAGAAATGAAATAACTCAATTTCCAGTACTAAGTACTAGTCTTATGAGAGAGTAGGCTGGTAAGCAAATTGATTACATCTGAGAGACTTCAGAATTGAATGCAAATTTTAAGATTTAAAAAGAATTTTCATAGGGTTCAGCCGTAGTAACTCAAAAGTTTAAATCTTTAAAAGCTGAGGATTAAGATAGCACTGAGACAAGTAGACACAGAAATGAGAGTCAGGTCCTTTAGCAAATTCTGAAAGGGGAGCCCCCTCCAAACATCATTCCTGCCACTTTTTTGATTCTGGAAGATGTGGGCAGGGTGGGGTTGGATTTTGTGAGCCACAATGCAGTGTGGGAGGGGTATGAACGAGGAGGCAGGCTGGTTAGAAGACCTTCCTTGGTTCTTGGGAACAGCAGGCCAGCTGCCAACACCATTATTATAACCCCTCAACCTCACTTCCCCCATGCCTCCTCCTGCCCCCATGCTCCCTGTATCTCCTCCTCTCCATACCCCATCATACCCCGTGACCCCATGTATCCCCCGTAGCCACTCATCCAGTATTTACCACTGGGAGACCACTGTCTTTGGAATAGAGAATTAAAAAATAAACTTTTAGCAATCTGATTAGAAGGCGATGGCATGGTGGTATTGACACTGGGCTAGTAATCCAGAGACCCAGGGTAATGCTCTGGGAGCCCAATTTCAAATCCAACCACATGAAGTTTGAATTCAATAAAAATCTGGAATTAAAAATCTAATGATGACCATGAAACCATTGCCAATTGTCGTAAAAACCCATCTGGTCACTAATATCCTTTAGGGAAGGGAGTCTGTTGTCCTCATCTGGTCCAGACCCACAGCCACTCGGTTGTATCAGACTGCTAAATAGTCTAAAATAAATGGAATGGACAGACACCCCAACATCAACAAAGGCACCAGAAATGTCAATGGCAAACCCAGCCCTGTTAACCCGGTAAAATCCTCCTTGTGAATATCTGGGGGCTAGTGCCAAACCTGGGAGAGCTGTTTCACAAACTAGTCAAGCAACAGCCTGACATAGACATCCTCACCGAATCACACCAGATCATGGCCAGGATTTTCCAGTCGTTGGGTGGGCTGAGTGGGTGGGGACGATCACGGAGCTGACTGCTGCACACGATTGGCTCTGCACCGCAATTTCATGTGGGTAGATCAATTAAGGCCCGCCCTGCATTGATCACAAGCATTAGCGCTGAGCCTGTGCCAATGGGGGGAGAGGGGATGGGGGAGAGCCGGGTGCTGGAGGGGGGAGGAGGGAGGAGGGAGAGCGGGTGCGGGCGGAGGGAGGAGGGAGAGCGGGTGCGGGCGGAGGGAGGAGGGAGAGCGGGTGCGGGCGGAGGGAGGGAGGAGGGAGAGCGGGTGCGGGCGGAGGGAGGAGGGAGAGCGGGTGCTGGAGGAGGGAGGAGGGAGAGCGGGTGCGGGCGGAGGGAGGGGAGAGGAGGGAGAGCGGGTGCGGGCGGAGGGAGGAGGGAGAGCGGGTGCGGGCGGAGGGAGGAGGGAGGAGGGAGAGCGGGTGCGGGCGGAGGGAGGAGGGAGGAGGGAGAGCGGGTGCGGGCGGAGGGATTGGGGAGGAGGGAGAGCGGGTGTGGGCGGAGGGAGGGGGGAGGAGGGAGAGCGGGTGTGGGTGGAGGGAGGAAGGAGGAGGGAGAGCGGGTGCGGGCGGAGGGAGGGGGGAGGAGGGAGAGCGGGTGCGGGCGGAGGGAGGGGGGAGGAGGGAGAGCGGGTGCGGGCGGAGGGAGGAGGGAGAGCGGGTGTGGGTGGAGGGAGGAGGGAGGAGGGAGAGCGGGTGCGGGCGGAGGGAGGAGGGAGAGCGGGTGCGGGCGGAGGGAGGAGGGAGGAGGGAGAGCGGGTGCGGGCGGAGGGAGGAGGGAGGAGGGAGAGCGGGTGCGGGCGGAGGGAGGAGGGAGGAGGGAGAGCGGGTGCGGGCGGAGGGATTGGGGAGGAGGGAGAGCGGGTGCGGGCGGAGGGAGGAGGGAGGAGGGAGAGCGGGTGCGGGCGGAGGGAGGAGGGAGGAGGGAGAGCGGGTGCGGGCGTAGGGATTGGGGAGGAGGGAGAGCGGGTGCGGGCGGAGGGATTGGGGAGGAGGGAGAGCGGGTGCGGGCGGAGGGAGGAGGGAGGAGGGAGAGCGGGTGCGGGCGGAGGGATTGGGGAGGAGGGAGAGCGGGTGCGGGCGGAGGGAGGAGGGAGGAGGGAGAGCGGGTGTGGGCGGAGGGAGGAGGGAGGAGGGAGAGCGGGTGTGGGCGGAGGGAGGAGGGAGGAGGGAGAGCGGGTGCGGGCGGAGGGATTGGGGAGGAGGGAGAGCGGGTGCGGGCGGAGGGAGGAGGGAGGAGGGAGAGTGGGTGCGGGCGGAGGGATTGGGGAGGAGGGAGAGCGGGTGCGGGCGGAGGGAGGAGGGAGGAGGTAGAGTGGGTGCGGGCGGAGGGAGGAGGGAGGAGGTAGAGCGGGCCTGGAGCACAGTTGCACATGCACGTAAAAGAGCATTTCAATGCCGCTGAGGCACAAAGCTGCCTCAGGGAGATTAAAGCGTTTTTTGGAAAAAGTGATTAAATATAATAAAAAATTCAATGAAACATGTCCCCTTGTGTCACATGAGATGGGACATGACTTTCATTTGAAAGGAAAGTTTTTATTTGTTTTTGATTAGCTTTCGGAAACTTCATTCTGCCTGTGCATCATGTTACCTAAAAAAATTAAAGTCCGCTTGGCCTTTTCGCCTGCCCATCAGCTGACAGGCAGCATAAAATTACTGTTAATTAGGTCCTTCATGGTCTTAATATGCCTTTCAATTATCAGCAGGTGCACAGCCAACTCCAGCACACGCCCGCCAAACAAAATATCGTGCGAGTTCACAATGACGTCGGGACACATGCCCAGCATCATCGTGCGTCATTTTACCTTGTGGCATTTTGAGCACACGCCCACATGCCAAATGTAAAATTCTGCCCCATGTCCCAGACACCAATATCCCTGAGCTTGTCCTGTCCCACTGGCAGGACAGGCCCAGCAGAGATGGTGACACAGTGCTGTAGAGTTGGGAGGGAGTTGCCCTGGGACAACCCAACATCAGCCCTAGAATAAATAGCATCACATCAAACATGGGCAAGGAAACCTCCTGCTGATTACCATTTACCGCCCTCCCTCAGCTGATGGATCAGTGAGATGATATCTTGGAGGGGGCATCGAATGACTCTTTGTGAGTAGAGCTTAGAAATAAAAAAGGGGCAACCACATTATTAGGTGTTTATTAGATAGTCAGCGGGAAATTGAGGAGCAAACATGTGCACAATTTGTGGAGGGTAATTAGATTAGGTGATGTCAACTTTCCCAACAATAATTGGGATAGACATAGTGTTAAGGGTGTGGATGGGGTGGATTTCTTCAAATGTGTACAGGAGAATTTTTTAGGTCAATATGTAGAGGGTCCAACAAGGGACAGTGCATTGCTGGACCTAATTCTGCGGAATGGAGCCTGACAGGTGGTTGAGGTGGTGGTGGGGGAGCATTTTAGTGATAGCAACCACAACATGGTACAGTTTAAGTTTGTTATGGACAAAGAAATCGACAAGTTGCAAAAAAAATGTTTTAGATTAGGGGAGAGTGGATTTTAGTAAAATAAGGCAGGATCTGGCCAAGGTAGACTGGGAACAGCTACTAGTGGGGAAATCTATGGAGCAAAAGTGGGGGGTGTTCAAAAAGGAAATTGGGAGGGTACAGGCTCAACATGTTCCCTCTAGGGTGATAGGAAGGACTAACAAGCCCAGAGACCCATGGATGACCAGAGATATTCAGGATACGATGAGAGGTAAAAGAGATGCTTTTAGCAGGTACAAGGGAAGCAAATCAGCGGAGGCATTAGTGCAGTACAGACAGTGCAGGGTGGAGCTTTAAAAAGCAATTAGGAGAGCAAAGAGAGGATATGAGAAATGTCTGGCTGGTAAAAGTAGGGAAAATCCCAAGTTATTCTATAAGTATATCAATAGGAAGAGGATAAGCAGGGAATGTGTAGGGCCCATTAGTGACCAAGGGGGCAATCTATGGGCAGAGCCAGTGGACATCACTAGAGTGTTGAATGAATACTTCACATCCGTCTTCACCCAAGAGAATGACTACGAAGGTATCGAACTTAGGGAGAGAGACTGAGAGGTTCTTGAGCAAATTGATACAAGGTATTGGAGGTGTTGGCAGGCTTAAAAGTGGACAAATCGCCAGGTCCGGATGATTTGTGTCCCAGACTGCTGAGGGAGGCAAGGGAGGAGATCGCAGAGGCTCTGACCCAAATTTTTAATTCCTCTCTGGCCATGGGGGAGGTGCCAGAGGACTGGAGAACAGCTAATGTGGTTCTGCTATTTAAGAAGGGTTGTAGAGATAAGCCAGGGAACTACAGACCAGTGAGTCTCATGTCAGTGGTAGAGAAACTATTGGAGAAAATTCTGAAGGAGAGAATCTATCTCCAATTGGAAAGGCAAGGTTTGATCAGGGATAGTCAGCATGGCTTTGTCAGAGGGAGGTCATGCCTAACAAATGTGATTGAATGTTTTGAGGAGGTGACCAGGTGTGTAGATGAGGGGAGTGCAGTTGATGTAGTTTATATGGATTTCAGCAAAGCCTTTGACAAGGTCCCACATGGGAGACTTATAAAGAAGGCAAATGCACATGGGATACAGGGTAATTTGATAAGGTGGATTCAAAATTGGCTTAGTTGTAGGAGACAGGGAGTGATGACAGAAGGATGCTTTAGTGACTGGAAGCCAGTTTCCAGTGGTGTACCACAGGGATCTGTGCTGGGCCCCCTATTATTCCTCATTTATATAAATGACATAGATGACTACGTGGGGGGTAGGATTAGTAAGTTTGCGGATGACACAAAGATTGGCCAGGTGGTTAATAATGAGGTTGAGTGTCTTGGGCTACAGGAGGATATAGACAGGGTGGTCAAATAGGCAGATAAGTGGCAGATGGAATTTAACCCCGAAAAGTGTGAGGTGATACATTTTGGAAGAAGTAATTTGACAAGAAAGTATTCAATGAATGGCATGACACGAGGAAGTTCTGAGGAACAAAGGGACCTTGGTGTGTGTGTCCATAGATCTCTGAAAGCGGAGGGGCATGTTAGTGGGGTGGTGAAAAAGGCATATGGGACACTTGCCTTTATCAATTGAGGCATAGATTACAAAGGTAGGGAGGTCATGTTGGATTTGTATTGAACATTGGTGAGGCCACAACTGTGTGCACTTCTGGTTGCCACATTATAGGAAGGATGTGATTGCACTGGAGGGGGTGCAGAGGAGATTCACCAGGATGTTGCCTGGGATGTAATATTTAAGTTATGAAGAGAGGTTGGATAGAGTTGGGTTCTTTTCGTTGGAGCAGAGAAGGCTGAGGGGTGACCTGATCGAGGTGTACAAGATTATGAGGGGCATGGACAGGGTGGATAGGGAGCAGCTGTTCCCCTTAGTTGAAGGGTCAGTCACAAGGGGACACAAGTTCACATTGAGGGGCAGGAGGTTTAGGGGGGATGTGAGGAAAAACTTTTTTACCCAGAGGGTGGTGAGGGTCTGGAATGCACTGCCTGGGAGGGTGGTGGAGGCGGGTTGCCTCACATCCTTTAAAAAGTACCTGGATGAGCACTTGGCACATCATAACATTCAAGGCTATAGGTCAAGTGCTGGTAAATGGGATTAGGTAGGTAGGGCAGGTGTTTCTCATGTGTCGGCGGAGACTCGATGGGCCGAAGGGCCTCTTCTGCACTGTGTGATTCAGCTCCTCCATGTTGAACAACGCTTGGAGGAAGCACTGAGGGTGGCAAGGAAGCAGATTGTAGTCGGTGTGGGGGACTTCAATGTCCATCACCAAGAGTGGCTCGGTAACACCACAACAGACCGAACTGGCTGAATCTTAAATTACATAACTGCTAGACTGGGTCTGCGGCAGGTGGTGAGGGAACCAACAAGATGTGGAAACATACTTGACCTTCACATTGAGGATACTCTCCATCATGTTGTGTGGCGCTACCAATGTGCTTAATGGGATAGATTTTGAACAAATCTAGCAACTCAAGACTGGGTATCCATGAGGTGCTGTGGGCCATCAGCAGCAGCAGAATTGTACTCGAACACAATCTGTAACCTCATGGCCCAGCATATCCCCCACTCTACCATTAAAATCAAGCCAGGGGATCAACCCTTGTTCAATGAAGAGTGCAGGAGGACATGCCAGAAGCAGCACCAGGCATACCTAAAAATGAAGTGTCAACCTGGTGAAGCTACAACACAAGATTACTTACATGTTAAACAGCATAAGCAGAAAAGGATGGATCAAACTAAGCAATTCCACAATCAAAGGATCAGACCTAAGTCCTGCCACATCCAGTTGTGAATGGTGGTGGACAATTAAACATCTCACTGGAGGAGGAGGCTCCACAAATATCCCCATCCTCAATGATGGAGGAGCCCAGCACATCTGTACAAAAGATAAGGCTGAAGCATTTGCAACAATCTTCAGCCAGAAGTGCCGAGTGGATGATCCATCTCGGCCTCTTCCAGAGGTCCCCAACATCACAGATGCCAGTCTTCAGCCAATTCAATTCAATCCATGTGATATCAAGAAACGGCTGAAGGCACTGGATACTGCAAAGGCTATGCGCCCTGACAATATTCTGGCAGTAGTACCGAAGACTTGTGCTCCAGAATATACCGCGCCCCTAGCCAAGCTGTCCCAGTACAGCTACAACACTGGCATCTACCCAGCTATGTGGAAAATTGCCCAGGTATTTCCTGTACACAAAAAGCAGGACGAATCCAATCCGAGCAATCAGTCTCTTCTCCATCTTTAGTAAAATAATGGAAGGGGTCATCAACAGTGCTATCAAGTGGCACTTGCTTAGCAATAACCCTCACTGATGCCCAGTTTGGGTTCCACCAGGGCCACTCAGCTCCTGACCTCATTACAGCCTTGGTTCAAACATGGACAAAAGAGCTGAGCTCCCGAGGTGAGGAGAGAGTCACTGCCCTTGACATCAAGGCAGCATTTGATCGAGTGTGGCATCAAGGAGCCCTAGCAAAACTGGAGTCAATGGGAACCAGGGAAAAAGCTCTCCGCTGGTTGCATTCATACCTAGCACAAAGGATGATGGTTGTGGTTGTTGGGGATCAATCATCTCAGTTTTGGGAAATCACTGCCATAGTTCCTCAGGGTAGTGTCCTAGGCCCAACCATCTTCAGCTGCTTCATCAATGACCTTCCTTCCATCATAAGGTCAGAAGTGGGGATGCTCGCTGACGATTGCACAATGTTCAGTACCATTCACGACTCCTCAGATACTGAAGCAGTTCATGTCCAAATGCAGCAAGACCTGGACAATATCCAGGCTTGGACTGGCAAGTGGCAAGTATCATTCGTGACACATAAGTGTCAGGCAATGACCATCTCCAACAAGAGGGAATACAACCATCGCCCCTTGACATTCAATGGTATTACCATTGTTGAATCCCCCACTATCAATATGTTGGGGTTACCATTGACCAGAAACTGAACTGAACTCGCCATATAAATACCGTGGCTATAAGAGCAAGTCAGAGGCTGGGAATCCTGTGGCGAGTAACTCACCTCCTGATTCCACCACTTGCCTGGATGAGTGCAGCTCCCACAACACTCAAAAAGCTTGACAACATCCAGGACAAAGCAGCCCACTTGATTGGCACCACATCCACAAAACATAGAAACATAGAAACTAGGAGTCGGCCATTCGACCCTTCGAGTCTGCTCCACTATTCATTATGACCATGGCTGATCCTCTATCTCAACACCATATTCCTGTTTTCTCTCCATACCCCTTGATGCCCCTAATATCCAAAAAATTATCAATTTCTTTCTTGAATATACTCAGTGACCCGGCCTCCACAGCCTCTGTGGTAGCGAATTCCACAGGTTCTCCACCCTCTGAGTGAAGAAATATTTCTTCATCTCAGTCCTAATGGCCTGCCCTGTGTACTGAGAATGTTGCCCCTGGTTCCAGACTCCCCAACCAGGGGAAACATCTTCCCTGTATCCAGTCTGTCCAGCCCTGTTAGAATTTTATACGTTTCAATCAGATCCACATTCATTCTCCTAAACTCTGGTGAATAAGGCCTGGTCAAACCAATCTCTCCTCATACAACAGTCCTGCCATCCTCAGTATCAGCCTAGTGACCCTTCACTGCACTCCCTCTATGGAAAGTATGTCCTTTCTTAGGTAGGGAGACCAAAACTGCACACAATACTCCAGGTATGGTTTCACCAAGGCCCTGTATAACTGCAGTAAGACATCCCTATTTCTGAACTCAAATCCTCTTGCAATGAATCACAGAATTGTTACGGTGTAGAAAGATGCCATTCAGCCCATCGTTTCTGCACCGGCTCTCTGAGCATTTTAATTTAGTGCCAATCTCCTGCCTTTTCCCTGTAACCCTGCACATTGTTTCTATTTAAATAATCATCTAATATCCTCTTGAATGCCTCAATTAAACCTGCCTCCACCACACTCCAAACCCTAACTACTCACTGTGTGAAAAAGTTTTTTCTCACCTTGCACTTGCTTCATTTGCAAAACATGTTATAACTGTGCCCTCTGGCTCTCGATCCACTTACAAGCAGGGACAGTTTCTCCCTATGTACTCTATCCATACCCCTTATTATTTTGAAAACTTCTATCAAGTCTCCCCTTAGCCTTCTCCTCTACAAGGAAAACAGTCCCAACTTCTCCAATCTTTCCTCATAATTGATGTGTCTCATCCCTGGAACCATCCTCATAAACCTCTTCTGCACTCTCTCCAATGCGTCCACATCCTTCCTACAGTGTGGCACCCAGAACTGTGACAATACTCCAGCTGAGGTCTAACCACTGTCTTATATAAGTTCATCATAACCTCCCTCTCTTGTACTCTATGCCCCTATCAGTGAAGACTAGTATACTGTATACTTTAGAAACAACTCTCTCCACCTGTCCTGCCACCTTTAATGACTTATGTTCGTATACACCCAGGCCTCTCTGGCCCTGCACACTCATAGAACCATAGAAAAGTTACAGCACAGAAGGAGGCCATTCGACCCATCTTGTCCATGCCATCCCGAGGACACCCAGGTGCCTTTTCTAAACCAATCTTCCTTCACCCGGCCCATAGCCCTGCAGCTTATAGCACTTAAGGTGCAGATCCAGGTACTCCCAGATGAAAGGAGGAGATTGCTGGGGCCTTGACAGAAATCTTTGTATCCTCATTGGCTACAGGTGAGGTCCCAGAGGACTGGAGATTGACCAATGTTGTTCCATTGTTTAAGAAGGGTAGCAGGGTTAATCCAGGAAATTACAGGCTGGTGAGCCTTACGTCAGTGGCAGGGAAATTATTGGAGAAGATTCTTCGTGACAGGATTTACTACCATTTGGAAGCAAATGGGCGTATTAGTGAGAGGCAGCAAGGTTTTATGAAGGGGAGGTCATGTCTCACTAACTTGATCGAGTTTTTCGAGGAAGTAACAAAGATGATCGATGATGGAAGGGCAGTGGATGTTATATACATGGATTTCAGTAAGGCCTTTGACAAGGTCCCTCATGGCAGACTGGTACAGAAGGTAAAGTCACATGGGATCAGAGGTGAGCTGGCAAAATGGATACAGAATTGGCTTGGTCATAGAAGACAGAGGGTAGCAGTGGAAGGGTGCTTTTCTGAATGGAGAGCTGTGACTAGTGGAGTTCCACAGGGATCAGTTCTGGGACCTTTGCTGTTTATAATATACATAAATGATTTGGAGGAAACTGTTTGCAAGTTTGCAGATGACACTAAGGCTGGAGGAGTTGCATATAGTGAAGACGATTGTCAAAGGATACAACGGGATATAGATTGGTTGGAGACTTGGGCAGAGAAATGGCAGATGGAGTTTAATCCAGACAAGTGCAAGGTAATGCATTTTGGAAGGTCTAATACAGGCAGGAATTATACAGTAAATGGCAGAACCCTTAAGTGCATCGACGGGTGGAGGAATCTGGGTATACAGGTCCACAGGTCACTGAAAGTGGCAGCGCAGATGGATAAGGTAGTCAGGAAGTCATATGGCATGCTTGCCTTCATTGGCTGGGGTATTGAGTATAAAAGCTGGGAAGTCATGCTGCAGCTGTATAGATCCTTGGTTAGGCCACACTTGGAATATTGCGTGCAATTCTGGTTGCCACATTGCCAGAAGGATATGGAGGTGTTGGAGAGGGTGCAGAGGAGGTTTACCAGGATGCTGCCTGGTCTGGAGGTTATTAGCTATGAAGAGAGGTTGGAGAAACTCGGATTGTTCTCACTAGAGCGATGGAGATTGAGGGGCGACTTGATAGATGTTTACAAAATTATGAGTGGCATGGACAGAGTAGATAGAAGCTTTTTCCCAGGGTGGAAGAGTCAATTACTAGGTGACATAGATTTAAGGTGAGAGGGGAAAACTATAAAGGAGATGTGCGGGACAAGTTTTTTATGCAGAGGGTAGTGAGCGTCTGGAATTCGCTGCCAGAGGAGGTGGTGGAAGCAGGTACGATAGTGGTGTTTAAGAGGCAGCTTGACAAATACATGAATAGAATGGGAATAGAGGGATACGGACCCCGGAAGTGCAAAATGTTTTAGTTGACGGACAATATGATCGGCGCAGGCTTGGAGGGCCGAAGGGCCTGTTCTATGCTGTACTTTTCTTTGTTCTTTGTCCTTTTTAAAAGAGTTTAGAGTTTCTGCCTCTACCACCAACTTGGGCAGTGAATTCCAGACACCCACTACCCTCTGCGTAAAAAAGTTCTTCCTCATGTCTCCCCTATACCTTCTGCCACTTATCTTGAATCTATGTCCCCTGGTTCTAGAATTCTCCACCAAGGAAAACAATTTTCTCTTGTCCACTCTATCTACTCCCTTCATAATTTTGTACACCTCATTCAAGTCACTTCTCAGCCTTCTTTGTTCTAAGGAAAATAACCCCTTAGAATAGTATCCTTTATTTTATATTGGCTTCACCAGGTTGGCACCCTATTTTTGAGTACATGTGGTGCTGTCTCTGATATGCCCTCATACACTCCTCATTGAACCAAACTTAGTTATTTGCCTTGATGGTGATGGAGGAATAGTGATTTCTTCTGGGAGTGAGTTTACAGATTGTGGTGGAATATAATTCTACTGCTGATGGCCCACAGCTTCTCATGGATGCTTAGATATGAGATGCCAGATCTGTCCTTAATAAATGCTGCTTCACACAGTAGTCGTACCTAATGAACTGATGGGAGGATGTCCTCAGTGTGAAGGTGGGACTTGATCACCACAAGTATTGTATAGTGGTCACCTTTACCAATGCTGTCACGTACAGACCCATCAGCGACTGATTGGCAAGGATGATGTTGGATGTGATAGTATAAAAACAAAATACTGCGGATGCTGGAAATCTGAAACAAAAACAAAAATAGCTGGGAAATCTCAGCAGGTCTGACAGCATCTGTGGAGAGAGAAACAGAGTTAACATTTCGAGCCCGTATGACTCTTCGCCAGATAATGTAATGGTTACATTTCTGGGTGATTAACCCCCAGACCTTAATCCAGAGAATGTGGATTCAAATCCCAGTGAACGACTTGAGAGTTAGAATTCAGTTTAAAACATTTGAAAATGAAATAAAAAGTTATTATCTGTTGTGTTATCATCAAAACCCATTTTGTTTACTCCTATTTTTTAGTGAAGGAAACCTGGGATTAATGTTTAACTACTCTCAGAATTGTTGCAGCAAACCATTCATTCATACTCAAGCTCTGGAAAGAATTGTGCTGAGGAAGGTCAGTGTAGCCTGTGAGTGAGTTCATGCACCAGTCTTTTCATTAACTCAGCCATAAAAGATACTTCCCACTGCGCAGTGCAGTGAATATGAATTATGATCATGTGTTTATTAAAAATTCAGCACTGTACTTTGAAGAATGTCTTAGACTCCTTAAATACTATAGAAATATTATGCCCTGAAATAAATTTAATTGTATATATTTCTTTGGAAATTTCTGTGTTTATGCAGCATATCTAATTATATGGGACCTCTAATTTATTCATAGGTTAATATTTTTACTAAAATAAAGGACTGCATTTATATAGTGCCTTTTTGTGACCTCGGGACTTTCCGAAGTGCTTTACAGCCAATTAAATTCTTCTGAAATATAGTCATTGTTATATTGTAGAAAACCTGGTAACCAATTTTGCACACACACCAAGGCCCAGAGACAGCAATGAAATAAGTGCACGGTACATCTGACTTCAGTACTACGGTACATTCAAACTTCATAAGTAATGAGGGATAAACATTGACAAGGGCACTGGGAAAGCTGCCCAGCTCTGCTTCAAATGATGCCATGGGATTTTATTACATCCACCAGAGTCGGATAGACAAAGCCATGATCTAATCGCGAAAGGCAGCACCTCCAACAGTGTTGCACTACCTCAGTACTGCAAAGGAGCTTTAGCCTGGCTTATATGTTAAACTCTCTGTAATGAAGTGTGTCATCAAATTCAGAGGCAGGAGTGTTACTTATTGAACCAAGCATTGTCATTGTGTTCATTCAGAAAATGCAGCAGCTGATTCCACAGGCAGTAATGAAATACACACACACACAAACACACACATATACACAGTCACACACACACTCACACACACACACACACACACACACACAGTCACTCACACACACGCACAGGTGCAGACACACAAACAAACACACACACATATATATATTTACATATATATACTCACACATACTCAGTCACACACACACACACACACACAGACACTCAGTCACACACACACACACACACACAGACACTCAGTCACACACACACACACACACACAGTCACACACACACGCACAGTTGCAGACACACACACAGACACACACAGACACACACACGTATATATATTTACATATATATACTCACACATACTCAGTCACTCAGTCACTCACACACACACACAGGTGCAGACACACACACAGACACACACACGTATATATATTTACATATATATACTCACACATACTCAGTCACACACACACACACAGACACTCAGTCACTCACACACACACACAGGTGCAGACACACACACAAACACACACACGTATATATATTTACATATATATACTCACACATACTCAGTCACACACACACACACAGACACTCAGTCACTCACACACACACACAGGTGCAGACACACACACAAACACACACACATATATATATTTACATATATATATATATGTATATATATACACACACACACATATACTCAGTCACACACAGACAGATACACACAGACACTCAGTCACACACACACGCACACGTGCAGACACACACACACACACACACACACACAGACAAACACAGCAGTTTGAGTGCAGTTGGAAGAAGGTGCTAGGACAGGCAGGACATGAAAAGGGACTGATAGCAATTTCCAAACTAAAATCCAGGGGAGTGGAACAGGAGAAAGCCCCAAGAAGACCTTCAAATCAAAGGAGGGACATGAACCTGGAAAAGGTTCTGTTAAATGAAGTTAAGAGTGAGGGGCAGAAAGTATAAAGTCCGAAGGTCCAAAGAGACAACTGAAGGTCTGTAACTCTTTACTATGGGCCTGTGAGCATTTGAGAGAGAGTGCATGGAAGAAAGCTTGAATGTATGTGGTGATCCAGGGGAGAGGAACATTGGAAGGAGAGCTCGAAACCAAGGAGGTGGACCCTGGCAGAAGGCGTCTCAGAAAAGTGTCAGTTTGGGGGAAAATTCCAAAGTGAGTTCTTCAATACTGGAGATTGGAAACCCTCATGTGAAACATGGAGTTCAGTAACACTGGTTGACTCATGGTGTGACAAGCGCCTGGGCGGAGCTAACGAGCGATTCATAGCATCTGTTTGGGGTGGCATCTATCACTTGGTTTCAGAGTGTGGTGTGTCTGACCACAGGTCGCCTATTGGTTTACATGGGCTGTGTACTTACTGTGAACATAAGAGTATAAGATAGCTTTTGAAACTTGTGTCAACCTTACAAGTTTTTAACAGGATAGTTATGTGTGAAGGAGTTTTGTAATATAGTTCACTTTTTCTTGCTAAATAAATGTTTTATTCTTTTGTTAAAAGTTCATCAGCTGACTCCTGTGACTCTGTTCAGTAGCCATCAAGCTGGGTTCCACCCTAGGATTTGGCTTGTCCAGTGGTAATATCAGCTGGGGTTATAACACTGATGAATTAAACTCATTTTTACTGCTACTGAATTTGTTTACATGTGTAAAATTGGTAACATATTACAGTTATGGTAGCATCGGCGGAGAAGAAAAGAGTTGACGTTTCGAGTCCTCATGACCCTTCGACAGAACTTGAGTTCGAGTCCAAGAAAGAGTTGAAATATAAGCTGGTTTAAGGTGTGTGTGTGGGGGGGCAGAGAGAGAGAGAGGTGGAGTGGGGGTGTGGTTGTAGGGACAAACAAGCAGTGATAGAAGCAGATCATCAAAAGATGTCAACAACAATAATACAAAAGAACACATAGGTGTTAAAGTTAAAGTTGGTGATATTATCTAAACGAATGTGCTAATTAAGAATGGATGGTAGGGCACTCAAGGTACAGCTCTAGTGGGGGTGGGGAGAGCATAAAAGATGTAAAAAAAACAAATAAATAAATATATTTTTTTTTCTTTTTCTCTTTTTATAATGGAAATAGGTGGGAAAAGGAAAATCTATATAATTTATTGGAAAAAAAAGAAAAGGAAGGGGGAGACAGAAAGGGGGTGGGGATGGGGGAGGGAGCTCACAACCTAAAGTTGTTGAATTCAATATTCAGTCCAGATGGCTGTAAAGTGCCTAGTCGAAGATGAGGTGCTGTTCCTCAGTTTGCGTTGGGCTTCACTGGAACAATGCAGCAAGCCAAGGACAGACATGTGGGCAAGAGAGCAGGGATGGAGTGTTAAAATGGCAAGCGACAGGGAGGTTTGGGTCATTCTTGCAGGACAGACCCGCAGGTGTTCTGCAAAGCGGTCGCCCAGTTTACGTTTGGTCTCTCCAATGTAGAGGAGACCACATTGGGAGCAACGAATGCAGTAGACTAAGTTGGGGGAAATGCAAGTGAAATGCTGCTTCACTTGAAAGGAGTGTTTGGGTCCTTGGACAGTGAGGAGAGAGGAAGTGAAGGGGCAGGTATTGCATCTTTTGCGTGGGCATGGGGTGGTGCCATAGGAGGGGGTTGAGGAGTAGGGGGTGATGGAGGAGTGGACCAGGGTGTCCCGGAGGGAGCGATTCCTACGGAATGCCGATAGGGGGGGGGTGAAGGGAAGATGTGTTTAGTGGTGGCATCATGCTGGAGTTGGCGGAAATGGCGGAGGATGATCCTTTGAATGCGGAGGCTGGTGGGGTGAGAAGTGAGGACAAGGGGGACCCTATCATGTTTCTGGGAGGGAGGAGAAGGCGTGAGGGCGGATGCGCGGGAGATGGGCCGGACACGGTTGAGGGCCCTGTCAACGACCGTGGGTGGAAAACCTCGGTTAAGGAAGAAGGAGGACATGTCAGACGAACTGTTTTTGAAGGTAGCATCATCGGAACAGATGCGACGGAGGTGAAGGAACTGAGAGAATGGGATGGAGTCCTTACAGGAAGCGGGGTGTGAGGAGCTGTAGTCGAGATAGCTGTGGGAGTCGGTGGGTTTGTAATGGATGTTGATGGATAGTCTATCACCAGAGATTGAGACAGAGAGGTCAAGGAAGGGAAGGGAAGTGTCAGAGATGGACCACGTGAAAATGATGGAGGGGTGGAGATTGGAAGCAAGATTAATAAATTTTTGCCAAGTCCCGACGAGAGCAGTAAGCGGCATTGAAGTAATCATCGATGTACCGGAGAAAGAGTTGTGGAAGGGGGCCGGAGTAGGACTGGAACAAGGAATGTTCCATATACCCCATAAAGAGACAGGCATAGCTGGGGCCCATGCGGGTACCCATAGCCACACCTTTTATTTGGAGGAAGTGAGAGGAGTTGAAGGAGAAATTGTTCAGCATGAGAACAAGTTCAGCCAGACGGAGGGGAGTAGTGGTGCATGGGGATTGTTCGGGCCTCTGTTCGAGGAAGAAGCTAAGGGCCCTCAGACCATCCTGGTGGGGGATGGAGGTGTAGAGGGATTGGACGTCCATGGTGAAGAGGAAACGGTTGGGGCCAAGGAACTGGAGATTGTTGATGTGACGTAAGGTGTCAGAGGAATCACGGATGTAGGTGGGAAGGGACTGGACAAGGGGAGAGAGAAGGGAGTCAAGATAACGAGAAATGAGTTCAGTGGGGCAGGAGCAAGCTGAGACGATCGGTCTACTGGGGCAGTTCTATTTGTGGATTTTGGGTAGGAGATAGAAGCGGGCCGTCCGAGGTTGGGCGACTATCAGGTTGGAAGCTGTGGGAGGGAGATCCCCAGAGGAGATGAGGTCAGTGACAGTCCTGGAAACAATGGCTTGATGTTCAGTGGTGGGGTCATGGTCCAGGGAGAGGTAGGAGGAAGTGTCTGCGAGTTGACACTCAGCCTCCGCGAGGTAGAGGTCAGTGCACCAGACAACAACAGCACCACCCTTGTCAGCGGGTTTGATGACAATGTCAGGGTTGGACTTGAGAGAATGGAGTGCAGTAAGTTCAGAGAGAGACAGGTTAGAATGGGTGAGAGGAGCAGAGAAATTGAGACGACTAATGTCGCGCCGACAGTTCTCAATGAAAACATCAAGAGAAGGTAAGAATCCAGAGGGAGGGGTCCAGGTGAGGAGAGAGGAAGTGAAGGGGCAGGTATTGCATCTTTTGCGTGGGCATGGGGTGGTGCCATAGGAGGGGGTTGCATTCGTTGCTCCCAATGTGGTCTCCTCTACATTGGAGAGACCAAACGTAAACTGGGCAACCGCTTTGCAGAACACCTGCGGTCTGTCCGCAAGAATGACCCAAACCTCCTTGTCGCTTGCCATTTTAACACTCCACCCTGCTCTCTTGCCCACATGTCTGTCCTTGGCTTGCTGCATTGTTCCAGTGAAGCCCAACGCAAACTGGAGGAACAGCACCTCATCTTTCGACTAGGGACTTTACAGCCATCTGGACTGAATATTGAATTCAACAACTTTAGGTTGTGAGCTCCCTCCCCCATCCCCACCCCCTTTCTGTTTCCCCCTTCCTTTTCTTTTTTTTCCAATAAATTATATAGATTTTCCTTTTCCCACCTATTTCCATTATAAAAAGAGAAAAAGAAAAAAAAATATATTTATTTATTTGTTTTTTTTACATCTTTTATGCTCTCCCCACCCCCACTAGAGCTGTACCTTGAGTGCCCTACCATCCATTCTTAATTAGCACATTCGTTTAGATAATATCACCAACTTTAACTTTAACACCTATGTGTTCTTTTGTATTATTGTTGTTGACATCTTTTGATGATCTGCTTCTATCACTGCTTGTTTGTCCCTACAACCACACCCCCACTCCACCTCTCTCTCTCTCTCTCTCTCCGCCCCCCACACACACACCTTAAACCAGTTTATTTTTCAACTCTTTCTTGGACTCGAACTCTAGTTCTGTCGAAGGGTCATGAGGACTCGAAATGTCAACTCTTTTCTTCTCCACCGATGCTGCCAGACCTGCTGAGTTTTTCCAGGTAATTCTGTTTTTGTTTTTGTTTTGGATTTCCAGCATCCGCAGTTTTTTTGTTTTTATTACAGTTATGTGCTTGTTATATTTTGGGGCTTCTGCAGTAGATGTTTGCTCAGATTTAGTCTTGGTGGTCACTGTGATCAGGAGTGCATCCTCATCTGCCAAGAATCGAGACAAATAATAGGAAGACCCTGAGGTTGTAACAGAGGACCCCCTCTCTCTGCTGGCAAATCACCAAATCACTGATCTGTGTGTTTACAATGTTTTTTTCAAGAGTGAACTTGACATAAATTGTGAAACCATCAACAAATTTTATTGGCTAAATAAATAAATCCACCTGTTAATCATTACCTAGGGTTAAAGAAAAATACATTAGCATTAGTAATAGAGAAATAAATGTACAGTGAATAACTAAATAAACTAACAAGAGCAGCACAGGTAGTGTGGAGACTGTCATCAATGATCATATCTGTGTGAAATATTTATGCCCTGGGCCACTCTGCTTAGACTCATTGAGCTGAAATGTGAAATAGAGGAACTCCAACACATGGAGGAAATAGAGGACCGTCTGGATAATTTACTCCCGAGCCCCATTAAACCATGGAGAGAGCTGGTGGCAGCCTTCCACCTTGTAAGACAATAGTTTCCTCTGTTAAACATCACCTGGTGTGACTCAGGAGCCCCTCTCTGGTGTGGCAGCCTCTGCTGTATTCCTGCACAGGAAGACAGGGGGCTGAGAAGGTGCATGATTCACCAGCCTCTGATTCCCCTGGACTCCTTCCTCAGCCAGCTGAGCCTTTCATTTCTGCTCCCCTTCTCCAATGTCCTTCCAAGCAGTCAGCCTCCAGAGGTCACAGCCTCCAAAGGTCACAGCCTCCAGAGGTCACAGCCTCCAGAGGTCACAGCCTCCAGAGGTCACAGCCTCCAAAGGTCACAGCCTCCAGAGGTCACAGCTGTCAGTGATTGTCTCCCAGTTGTCAGAGTCAATGTCCGCCATCTTCGTAACTCACTTGCAGGTGTCCTTGTAGCAGAGGTATCATTGTCCAGGAGGCCATAACCCAGTGGCCAGGTCAGTGCACAGAAGATCTTTGGGTACATAGACAATTCAATGAACATGGCTGAATCCCACTGTGATTTCAGAACTGGGAGGTTTACAATTGACATGATTTTCTCTGTCTGGCAGCTGAAGGAGGAATGTCATGAACAAAGGAGACCATTGGGGGTATATTGCCCGTATTGACCTCAGCCAAGATCTGCAGTGACAAGAGAAACAGGGGCAAATACATTTACCATGATGCTCAGGAGGCTGCTGCCTCGATGGTTGTTGTAATCACTGCATCCATCTGACGAACATGATTGAGCAGGTCAGGCATCATTGGCTTAGCAATGACTGGGGAGATGGTGCCATAGCGGTAATGTCACTGGACTAGTAATCCAGAGGCCCAAGGTAATGCTCTGGGGACCTGGGTTCAAATCACACCACAGCAGCTGATGGAATTTGAATTCAATTCACAAATCTGAAATGAAAAGCTTGTCTCAGTACTGGTGACCATGACAATTATCATCAATTTTGGTAAAAACCCATCTGGTTCACTAATGCTTTTTAGGGAAGGAAATCTGCCGTCCTTACCTGGTCTGGCCTACATGTGGCTCCTACATGCCATGAAAGAATAAAGAAAGACAGAATGAGTGTACGCTGATGGAATGAGCATGCTCCAGGACCTCTGAGTTGGTGACCTAAGCCTGCCAAGAGATGTAGAGGATACGTGTGAGACAGCGAGGGGAGAAACTGTTCAGCCTTTTCTCCTGCCTAACATTTGTTGTCCAGGTCTCACCCAGGTGAGGGGTGAGCTGGGGACACAAGCTCGATAGACTCACAGTTTGGTGATCTCAGTCAGGTTGCTGTTGTTCCACACTGTCTTACTCAGCTTGGACATAACAGCTGCAGCTTCTGTGATACGTGTGTTGATTTCAGCATCAAGTGACAGATTGCTGGTGATTGTGGAGTGAGATATGTGAAGCTATCAACAACCTCCAGTGTCATATTGTCAATGCTGATAGGTGGTGATATGGCAACACCCTGAACCATGACATTTGTCTCCCTGATGCTGATGGTCAAACCAAACTCTTTACAGGTGTCAGTGAGTCTGTCCACTTGCAGCTGCAGGTGTTCCTCGGTGTGGAGTGTTAATGTGGAACTGTCAGTGTGGAGCAATTCTCTGATGAGGACAATTCTCCTGACAAGGACAACTCGCGCAAATACATTTCCCATGATTCTCAGCAAGGAGATGCCCCAATAGTTGGTGCAACCACTGTGGTTGCCTTGTTCAGGCACAGGGTCATAGGAGCTCTGGGTACAGGAAGAGGAGTAGGTAACTGGCAGTTAGCAAGATAGTTGATTAGGGGGTCGAGGGGGAGGAACCTGATGGAGGCAGAGAATAAGGAGCCTATGAAGCAGGTCCTGCCTAACACATATGATCTACTGGCTAAATGAGGAGATAAAGAAGACTGTGCAGATGATGGCCACAATGAAGACAATTCAAGGGGGGAGAGGCTTTTGGGGTGCAGGTGAAGAATAGAAAGGTTGTAGTTTCTATTCTTTGGAGGAATTGAGAGAATCATCTGTAGTCACCCCGAAAAGTCCAGGAAGAGGTATTGCCCAAGTCAGGAATATTTCAAAGCAACTGGGAAGGAAGCTCAAAGAGAAAAAGAAGATCTCATTGTCACAGTTTGTGTCAATACCAAGAGGAAAAGGTTCTGCTGAGAAAGTATCAGGAGCTAAATTAAGAAAAAATGTGACCTGACAAGCAGTAATCTCCAGATTAGGATTAAGAGATTAGGAAAGAGTGGGTGTGGGAAGGTAAACTTTTAGCTATGAGACACTGGGAGCAGTGCTGGGACAGGAAAGAACTATACTGATGGGACAGGTTTCACCTTAACTTACCTGGGCCTGGGTCTTCATGGCAAGGATCTATAGAACTTTAGAAAGGACTTTAAACATGCAAAGAGGGATGGGTTTGAGTGGATATAATAGTAATATAAAAACATTAGATGACAGAAAAGGTGAGAGAATAAAAATAAATAAAAAGAACCTCAATACTCAAGAAGCAGAAGAGTTATGAAGCAATAATAAAATATATATTAAAAATAAAGCATGAATAATAACAAATAAAAATGTATTAAGTTGCTTGAGTACCAGTGTACAGAGTATCAGTGATAAAACAGAGGAATTGGAAGTATTACATTGGAAGTGAGCTATCAGAAGTAATATGGAGAAATGAGAAATGACTGAAGACTCTAGAGGAGAGGCAGGTAAATATTGTTGACTATATTTAGGGCAGGATTTTTCTCTGAGCAGGCAGGCACACACCTGACCCGCTTTGAGCGTAACATGAGGTGCGATGATGTTGGGCGAGCGTCTCGATGTCAGCGGCACTCAAGAGATATTTCGGTTAGTGGACACGCCAACAATTAAAAGGCCATTACGGTTGGTGGACAGGCAATAAGGTCAAGTGGCCTTTGTATTTTTGCGAAACCTCATCCTTGGGCAGGATGAAGTTTCGATTCATCATTTAAAAATAATAATAATTTAATTTACCCTAATTTCTAACATGTCACTGCTCGTGTGAAAGAGTCACATGAGGTACTATTTCTTTTAAAATTTTAAAAATCTTTATTTCTAATTTTCAAAACTCTTCATCTCCCGGAAGCCTCAGGGAACTTTTCCTGTGCTCACCCACGCTCCTGCACAAAGTTGTGCGCTCGCTCTCCTGTCCCACCACACTCAGGCAGTGCTGAACGCTGTCCCACGCGTTTCACTCAGGCAGTGCTGAGCGTTGTCCCACGCGTTTCACTTAGGCAGTGCTGAACGCTGTCCCACGCGTTTCACTCAGGCAGTGCTGAACGCTGTCTGTGCGTTTCACTCAGGCAGTGCTGAACGCTGTGTGTGCGTTTCACTCAGGCAGTGCTGAACGCTGTCTGTGCGTTTCACTCAGGCAGTACTGAACGCTGTCCCACGCGTTTCACTCAGGCAGTGCTGAACGCTGTCTGTGCGTTTCACTCAGGCAGTGCTGAACGCAGTCCCACGCGTTTCACTCAGGCAGTGCTGAACACTGTCCCACGCATTGCACTCAGGCAGTGCTGAACGCTGTCTGTGCGTTTCACTCAGGCAGTGCTGAACGCTATCCCACGCGTTTCACTCAGGCAGTGCTGAACGCTGTCCCACGCGTTTCATTCAGGCAGTGCTGAACGCTGCCCCACGCGTTTCACTCAGGCAGTGCTGAACGCTGTCCCACGCGTTTCACTCAGGCAGTGCTGAACGCTGTCGGTGCGTTTCACTCAGGCAGTGCTGAACGCTGTCAGCGCGTTTCACTCAAGCAGTGTTGAACGCTGTCCCACGCGTTTCACTCAGGCAGTGCTGAACGCTGTCCCGCGCGTTTCACTCAGGCAGTGCTGAACGCTGTCTGTGCGTTTCACTCAGGCAGTACTGAACGCTGTCCCACGCATTTCACTCAGGCAGTGCTGAACGCTGTCTGTGCGTTTCACTCAGGCAGTGCTGAACGCTGTCTGTGCGTTTCACTCAGGCAGTGCTGAACACTGTCCCACGCGTTTCACTCAGGCAGTGCTGTACGCTGTCTGTGCGTTTCACTCAGGCATTGCTGAACGCTGTCCCAATCGTTTCACTCAGGCAGTGCTGAACGCTGTCCCACGCGTTTCACTCAGTCAGTGCTGAACGCTGTCCCACACGTTTCACTCAGGCAGTGCTGAGCGCTGTCTGTGCGTTTCACTCAGGCAGTGCTGAACGCTGTCTGTGCGTTTCACTCAGGCATTGCTGAACGCTGTCTGTGCGTTTCACTCAGGCAGTGCTGAACGCTGTCTGTGCGTTTCACTCAGGCAGTGCTGAAGCTGTCCCATGCGTTTCTCTCAGCAGTGCTGAAACGCCTGTCTTGTGCGTTTCACTCATTCAGTGTGAACGCTGTCTGTGCGTTTCATTCAGGCAGTGCTGAAACGCTGCCCCACGCGTTTCACTCAGGCAGTGCTGAACGCTGTCCCGCGTGTCACTAAGGCAGTGCTGAACGCTGTCTGTGCGTTTCATCAGGCGTGCCTGATCGCTTTGTCCCACGCGTTTCCTCAGGCAGTGCTGGGAACGCTGTCTGTGCGGTTCTCTCAGGCCAGTGCTGAACGCTGTCTGTGCGTTTCACACTCAGGCAGTGCTGAGCGCTGACTGAGGCGTTTCACTCAGGCAGTGCTGAACGCTGTCTGTTGCGTTTCACTCAGGCAGTGTGCTGACGCTGTCTGTGCGTTTCACTCAGGCAGGCTGAACGCTGTACTGTGCGTTTCACTCAGGCAGTGCTGAAAGCTGTCTGTGCGTTTCAACTCAGGCAGTGCTGAATGCGGTCTGTGGCGTTTCACTCAGGCAGTGCTGAACGCTGTCTGTGCGTTTCACTCAGGCAGTGCTGAACGCTGTCTGTGCGTTTCACTCAGGCAGTGCTGAACGCTGTCTGTGCGTTTCACTCAGGCAGTGCTGAACGCTGTCTGTGCGTTTCACTCAGGCAGTGCTGAACGCTGTCTGTGCGTTTCACTCAGGCAGTGCTGAACGCTGTCCAAGCGTTTCACTCAGGCAGTGCTGAACGCTGTCAGCTGCGTTTCACTCAGGCAGTGCTGAACGCTGTCCCACGCGTTTCACTCAGGCAGTGCGGAACGCTGTACCACGCGTTTCAATCAGGCAGTGATGAACGCTGTCCGACGCGTTTCACTCAGTCAGAGCGGAACACTGTCTGTGCGTTTCACTCAGGCAGTGCTGAGCGCTGTCTGTGCGTTTCACTCAGGCAGTGCTGAACGCTGTCTGTGCGTTTCACTCAGGCAGTGCTGAACGCTGTCTGTGCGTTTCACTCAGGCAGTGCTGAACGCTGTCTGTGCGTTTCACTCAGGCAGTGCTGAACGCTGTCTGTGCGTTTCACTCAGGCAGTGCTGAACGCTGTCTGTGCGTTTCATTCAGGCAGTGCTGAACGCTGCCCCACGCGTTTCACTCAGGCAGTGCTGAACGCTGTCCCACGCGTTTCACTCAGGCAGTGCTGAACGCTGTCTGTGCGTTTCACTCAGGCAGTGCTGAACGCTGTCCCACGCGTTTCACTCAGGCAGTGCTGAACGCTGTCCCATGCGTTTCACTCAGGCAGTGCTGAACGCTGTCTGTGCGTTTCACTCAGGCAGTGCTGAACGCTGTCTGTGCGTTTCACTCAGGCAGTGCTGAACGCTGTCTGTGCGTTTCACTCAGGCAGTGCTGAACGCTGTCCCACGCGTTTCACTCAGGCAGTGCTGAACGCTGTCTGTGCGTTTCACTCAGGCAGTGCTGAACGCTGTCTGTGCGTTTCACTCAGGCAGTGCTGAACGCTGTCAGCGCGTTTCACTCAGGCAGTGCTGAACGCTGTCCCACGCGTTTCACTCAGGCAGTGCTGAACGCTGTCCCACGCGTTTCACTCAGGCAGTGCTGAACGTTGTCCCACGCGTTTCACTCAGGCAGTGCTGAACGCTGTCTGTGCGTTTCACTCAGGCAGTGCTGAGCGCTGTCTGTGCGTTTCACTCAGGCAGTGCTGAACGCTGTCTGTGCGTTTCACTCAGGCAGTGCTGAACGCTGTCTGTGCGTTTCACTCAGGCAGTGCTGAACGCTGTCTGTGCGTTTCACTCAGGCAGTGCTGAACGCTGTCTGTGCGTTTCACTCAGGCAGTGCTGAACGCTGTCTGTGCGTTTCACTCAGGCAGTGCTGAACGCTGTCCCACGCGTTTCACTCAGGCAGTGCTGAACGCTGTCCCACGCGTTTCACTCAGGCAGTGCTGAACGCTGTCCCACGCGTTTCACTCAGGCAGTGCGGAACGCTGTACCACGCGTTTCAATCAGGCAGTCATGAACGCTGTCCGACGCGTTTCACTCAGGCAGTGCTGAACGCTGTCCCGTGCGTTTCACTCAGGCAGTGCTGAACGCTGTCTGTGCGTTTCACTCAGGCAGTGCTGAACGCTGTCCGTGACGTTTCACTCGGCAGTGCTGAACGCTGTCTGTGCGTTTCACTCAGGCAGTGCTGAACGCTGTCTGTGCGTTTCACTCAGGCAGTGCTGAACGCTGTCTTTGCCTTTCACTCAGGCAGTGCTGAACGCTGTCTGTGCGTTTCACTCAGGCAGTGCTGAAACGCTGTCTGAGCGTTTCACTCAGGCAGTGCTGAACGCTGTCTGTGCGTTTAACTCAGGCAGTGCTGAACGCTGTCTGTGCGTTTCACTCAGGCAGTGCTGAACGCTGTCTGTGCGTTTCACTCAGGCAGAGCTGAACGCTGTCTGTGCGCTTCACTCAGGCAGTGCTGAACGCGGTCTGTGCGTTTCACTCAGGCAGTGCTGAACGCTGTCCTGTGCGTTTCACTCAGGCAGTGCTGAACGCTGTCCTGTGCGTTTCACTCAGGCAGACCTGAACGCTGTCTGTGCGTTTCACTCAGGCAGTGCTGGAACGCTGTCCCACCGTTTCACTCAGCAGTGCTGAACGCTGTCCCGTGCGTTTCACTCAGGCAGTGCTGAACGCTGTCTGGCGTTTCACTCAGCAGTGCTGAACGCTGTCCCCTGTGCGTTCACTCAGGCAGTGCTGAACGCTGTCTGTGCGTTTCACTCAGGCAGTGCTTGAACACTGTCTGTGCGTTTCACTCAGGCAATGCTGAACGCTGTCTGTGCGTTTTCACTCAGGCAGTGCTGAACGCTGTCTGTGCGTTTCACTCAGGCAGTGCTGAACGCTGTCAGCTGCGTTTCACTCAAAGCAGTGCTGATCGCTGTCCACGCGTTTCACTCAGGCAGTGCTGAACGCTGTCCCTCTCGTTTCACTCAGGCAGGCTGAACGCTGTCCCACGTGCGTTTCACTCAGCAGTGCTGAACGCTGTCCCACGCACTTCTCATCAGGCAGTGCTGAACGCTGTCTGTGCGTTTCACCTCATGGCAGTGCTGAACGCTGTCTGTGCGTTTCACTCAAGGCAGTGCCTGAACACTGTCCCCGCGTTTCACTCAGGCAGTGCTGTACGCTGTCTGTGCGTTTCCACTCCAGGCATTGCTGAACGCTGTCCCAATCGTTTCACTCAGGCAGTGCTGAACGCTGTCCCACGCGTTTCACTCAGTCAGTGCTGAACGCTGTCCCACACGTTTCACTCAGGTAGTGCTGAACGCTGTCCCACGCGTTTCACTCAGGCAGTGCTGAACGCTGTGCCACTCGTTTCACTCATGCTGTGCTGAGCGCTGTCTGTGTGTTTCACTCAGGCAGTGCTGAACGCTGTCAGTGCGTTTCACACAGGCAGTGCTGAACGCTGTCTGTGCGTTTCACTCAGGCAGTGCTGAACGCTGTCTGTGCGTTTCACTCAGGCTGTGCTGAACGCTGTCTGTGCGTTTCACTCAGGCAGTGCTGAACGCTGTCTGTGCGTTTCACTCAGGCAGTGCTGAACGCAGTCTGTGCGTTTCACTCAGGCAGTGCTGAACGCTGTCTGTGCGTTTCACTCAGGCAGTGCTGAACGCTGTCTGTGCGTTTCACTCAGGCAGTGCTGAACGCTGTCTGTGCATTTCACTCAGGCAGTGCTGAACGCTTTCTGTGCGTTTCACTCAGGCAGTGCAGAACGCTGTCAGCGCGTTTCACTCAGGCAGTGCTGAACGCTGTCCCACGCGTTTCACTCAGGCAGTGCTGAACGCTGTCTGTGCGTTTCACTCAGGCAGTGCTGAACGCTGTCCCACGCGTTTCACTCAGGCAGTGCTGAACGCTGTCCCACGCGTTTCACTCAGGCAGTGCTGAACGCTGTCCCACACGTTTCACTCAGGCAGTGCTGAACGCTGTCCCACGCGTTTCACTCAGGCAGTGCTGAACGCTGTCTGTGCGTTTCACTCAGGCAGTGCTGAGCGCTGTCTGTGCGTTTCACTCAGGCAGTGCTGAACGCTGTCTGTGCGTTTCACTCAGGCATTGCTGAACGCTGTCTGTGCGTTTCACTCAGGCAGTGCTGAACGCTGTCTGTGCGTTTCACTCAGGCAGTGCTGAACGCTGTCTGTGCGTTTCACTCAGGCAGTGCTGAACGCTGTCTGTGCGTTTCACTCAGGCAGTGCTGAACGCTGTCTGTGCGTTTCACTCAGGCAGTGCTGAACGCTGTCTGTGCGTTTCACTCAGGCAGTGCTGAACGCTGTCTGTGCGTTTCACTCAGGCAGTGCTGAACGCTGTCTGTGCGTTTCACTCAGGCAGTGCTGAACGCTGTCCCATGCGTTTCACTCAGGCAGTGCTGAACGCTGTCTGTGCGTTTCACTCAGGCAGTGCTGAACGCTGTCTGTGCGTTTCACTCAGGCAGTGCTGAACGCTGTCCCACGCGTTTCACTCAGGCAGTGCTGAACGCTGTCTGTGCGTTTCACTCAGGCAGTGCTGAACGCTGTCCCACACGTTTCACTCAGGCAGTGCTGAACGCTGTCCCGTGCGTTTCACTCAAGCAGTGCTGAACGCTGTCTGTGCGTTTCACTCAGGCAGTGCTGAACGCTGTCTGTGCGTTTCACTCAGGCAGTGCTGAACGCTGTCCCACGCGTTTCACTCAGGCAGTGCTGAACGCTGTCCCGTGCGTTTCACTCAGGCAGTGCTGAACGCTGTCTGTGCGTTTCACTCAGGCAGTGCTGAACGCTGTCTGTGCGTTTCACTCAGGCAGTGCTGAACGCTGTCCCACGCGTTTCACTCAGGCAGTGCTGAACGCTGTCCCACGCGTTTCACTCAGGCAGTGCTGAACGCTGTCCCACGCGTTTCACTCAGGCAGTGCTGAACGCTGTCTGTGCGTTTCACTCAGGCAGTGCTGAACGCTGTCTGTGCGTTTCACTCAGGCAGTGCTGAACGCTGTCTGTGCGTTTCACTCAGGCAGTGCTGAACGCTGTCCTGTGCGTTTCACTCAGGCAGTGCTGAACGCTGTCTGTGCGTTTCACTCAGGCAGTGCTGAACGCTGTCAGCGCGTTTCACTCAGGCAGTGCTGAACGCTGTCCCACGCGTTTCACTCAGGCAGTGCTGAACGCTGTCCCACGCGTTTCACTCAGGCAGTGCTGAACGCTGTCTGTGCGTTTCACTCAGGCAGTGCTGAACGCTGTCAGTGCGTTTCACTCAGGCAGTGCTGAACGCTGTCTGTGCGTTTCACTCAGGCAGTGCTGAACGCTGTCTGTGCGTTTCACTCAGGCAGTGCTGAACGCTGTCTGTGCGTTTCACTCAGGCAGTGCTGAACGCTGTCTGTGCGTTTCACTCAGGCAGTGCTGAACGCTGTCTGTGCGTTTCACTCAGGCAGTGCTGAACGCTGTCTGTGCGTTTCACTCAGGCAGTGCTGAACGCTGTCTGTGCGTTTCACTCAGGCAGTGCTGAACGCTGTCTGTGCGTTTCACTCAGGCAGTGCTGAACGCTGTCTGTGCGTTTCACTCAGGCAGACCTGAACGCTGTCTGTGCGTTTCACTCAGGCAGTGCTGAACGCTGTCCTGTGCGTTTCACTCAGGCAGTGCTGAACGCTGTCTGTGCGTTTCACTAAGGCAGTGCTGAACGCTGTCCGACGCGTTTCACTCAGGCAGTGCTGAACGCTGTCCGACGCGTTTCACTCAGGCAGTGCTGAACGCTGTCTGTGCGTTTCACTCAGGCAGTGCTGAACGCTGTCTGTACGTTTCACTCAGGCAGTGCTGAACGCTGTCCTGTGCGTTTCACTCAGGCAGTGCTGAACGCTGTCTGTGCGTTTCACTCAGGCAGTGCTGAACGCTGTCTGTGCGTTTCACTCAGGCAGTGCTGAACGCTGTCTGTGCGTTTCACTCAGGCAGTGCTGAACGCTGTCAGAGCGTTTCACTCAGGCAGTGCTGAACGCTGTCCCACGCGTTTCACTCAGGCAGTGCTGAACGCTGTCCGACGCGTTTCACTCAGGCAGTGCTGAACGCTGTCCCACGCGTTTCACTCAGGCAGTGCTGAACGCTGTCTGTGCGTTTCACTCAGGCAGTGCTGAACGCTGTCTGTGCGTTTCACTCAGGCAGTGCTGAACGCTGTCTGTGCGTTTCACTCAGGCAGTGCTGAACGCTGTCTGTGCGTTTCACTCAGGCATTGCTGAACGCTGTCTGTGCGTTTCACTCAGGCAGTGCTGAACGCTGTCTGTGCGTTTCACTCAGGCAGTGCTGAACGCTGTCTGTGCGTTTCACTCAGGCAGTGCTGAACGCTGTCTGTGCGTTTCACTCAGGCAGTGCTGAACGCTGTCCTGTGCGTTTCACTCAGGCAGTGCTGAACGCTGTCCGAGCGTTTCACTCAGGCAGTGCTGAACGCTGTCCCGTGCGTTTCACTCAGGCAGTGCTGAACGCTGTCTGTGCGTTTCACTCAGGCAGTGCTGAACGCTGTCTGTGCGTTTCACTCAGGCAGTGCTGAACGCTGTCCCACGCGTTTCACTCAGGCAGTGCTGAACGCTGTCTGTGCGTTTCACTCAGGCAGTGCTGAACGCTGTCTGTGCGTTTCACTCAGGCAGTGCTGAACGCTGTCAGCGCGTTTCACTCAGGCAGTGCTGAACGCTGTCCCACGCGTTTCACTCAGGCAGTGCTGAACGCTGTCCCACGCGTTTCACTCAGGCAGTGCTGAACGCTGTCCCACGCGTTTCACTCAGGCAGTGCTGAACGCTGTCTGTGCGTTTCACTCAGGCAGTGCTGAACGCTGTCCGACGCGTTTCACTCAGGCAGTGCTGAACGCTGTCTGTGCGTTTCACTCAGGCAGTGCTGAACGCTGTCAGTGCGTTTCACTCAGGCAGTGCTGAACGCTGTCCCACGCGTTTCACTCAGGCAGTGCTGAACGCTGTCCCACGCGTTTCACTCAGGCAGTGCTGAACGCTGTCCCACGCGTTTCACTCAGGCAGTGCTGAACGCTGTCCAATGCGTTTCACTCAGGCAGTGCTGAACGCTGTCTGTGCGTTTCACTCAGGCAGTGCTGAACGCTGTCTGTGCGTTTCACTCAGGCAGTGCTGAACGCTGTCTGTGCGTTTCACTCAGGCAGTGCTGAACGCTGTCTGTGCGTTTCACTCAGGCAGTGCTGAACGCTGTCTGTGCGTTTCACTCAGGCAGTGCTGAACGCTGTCTGTGCGTTTCACTCAGGCAGTGCTGAACGCTGTCTGTGCGTTTCACTCAGGCAGTGCTGAACGCTGTCTGTGCGTTTCACTCAGGCAGTGCTGAACGCTGTCTGTGCGTTTCACTCAGGCAGTGCTGAACGCTGTCTGTGCGTTTCACTCAGGCAGTGCTGAACGCTGTCTGTGCGTTTCACTCAGGCAGTGCTGAACGCTGTCTGTGCGTTTCACTCAGGCAGTGCTGAACGCTGTCTGTGCGTTTCACTCAGGCAGTGCTGAACGCTGTCTGTGCGTTTCACTCAGGCAGTGCTGAACGCTGTCAGCGCGTTTCACTCAGGCAGTGTTGAACGCTGTCCCACGCGTTTCACTCAGGCAGTGCTGAACGCTGTCCCGCGCGTTTCACTCAGGCAGTGCTGAACGCTGTCTGTGCGTTTCACTCAGGCAGTGCTGAACGCTGTCTCTGCGTTTCACTCAGGCAGTGCTGAACGCTGTCTGTGCGTTTCACTCAGGCAGTGCTGAACGCTGTCTGTGCGTTTCACTCAGGCAGTGCTGAACGCTGTCTGTGCGTTTCACTCAGGCAGTGCTGAACGCTGTCTGTGCGTTTCACTCAGGCAGTGCTGAACGCTGTCCTACGCGTTTCACTCAGGCAGTGCTGAACGCTGTCTGTGCGTTTCACTCAGGCAGTGCTGAACGCTGTCAGTGCGTTTCACTCAGGCAGTGCTGAACGATGTCCTGTGCGTTTCACTCAGGCAGTGCTGAACGCTGTCTGTGCGTTTCACTCAGGCAGTGCTGAACGCTGTCTGTGCGTTTCACTCAGGCAGTGCTGAACGCTGTCTGTGCGTTTCACTCAGGCAGTGCTGAACGCTGTCTGTGCGTTTCACTCAGGCAGTGCTGAACGCTGTCTGTGCGTTTCACTCAGGCAGTGCTGAACGCTGTCTGTGCGTTTCACTCAGGCAGTGCTGAACGCTGTCCCACGCGTTTCACTCAGGCAGTGCTGAACGCTGTCCCACGCGTTTCACTCAGGCAGTGCTGAACGCTGTCTGTGCGTTTCACTCAGGCAGTGCTGAACGCTGTCCACGCGTTTCACTCAGGCAGTGCTGAACGCTGTCAGTGCGTTTCACTCAGGCAGTGCTGAACGCTGTCTGTGCGTTTCACTCAGGCAGTGCTGAACGCTGTCTGTGCGTTTCACTCAGGCAGTGCTGAACGCTGTCTGTGCGTTTCACTCAGGCAGTGCTGAACGCTGTCCACGCGTTTCACTCAGGCAGTGCTGAACGCTGTCTGTGCGTTTCACTCAGGCAGTGCTGAACGCTGTCTGTGCGTTTCACTCAGGCAGTGCTGAACGCTGTCAGCGCGTTTCACTCAGGCAGTGCTGAACGCTGTCTGTGCGTTTCACTCAGGCAGTGCTGAACGCTGTCTTTGCGTTTCACTCAGGCAGTGCTGAACGCTGTCCCACGGGTTTCACTCAGGCAGTGCTGAACGCTGTCTGTGCGTTTCACTCAGGCAGTGCTGAACGCTGTCTGTGCATTTCACTCAGGCAGTGCTGAACGCTGTCTGTGCGTTTCACTCAGGCAGTGCTGAACGCTGTCTGTGCGTTTCACTCAGGCAGTGCTGAACGCTGTCTGTGCGTTTCACTCAGGCAGTGCTGAACGCTGTCTGTGCGTTTCACTCAGGCAGTGCTGAACGCTGTCTGTGCGTTTCACTCAGGCAGTGCTGAACGCTGTCAGCGCGTTTCACTCAGGCAGTGCTGAACGCTGTCCCACGCGTTTCACTCAGGCAGTGCTGAACGCTGTCCCACGCGTTTCACTCAGGCAGTGCTGAACGCTGTCCCACGCGTTTCACTCAGGCAGTGCTGAACGCTGTCCACGCGTTTCACTCAGGCAGTGCTGAACGCTGTCTGTGCGTTTCACTCAGGCAGTGCTGAAAGCTGTCTGTGCGTTTCACTCAGGCAGTGCTGAACGCTGTCTGTGCGTTTCACTCAGGCAGTGCTGAACGCTGTCTGTGCGTTTCACTCAGGCAGTGCTGAACGCTGTCTGTGCGTTTCACTCAGGCAGTGCTGAACGCTGTCTGTGCGTTTCACTCAGGCAGTGCTGAACGCTGTCTGTGCGTTTCACTCAGGCAGTGCTGAACGCTGTCTGTGCGTTTCACTCAGGCAGTGCTGAACGCTGTCTGTGCGTTTCACTCAGGCAGTGCTGAACGCTGTCTGTGCGTTTCACTCAGGCAGTGCTGAACGCTGTCTGTGCGTTTCACTCAGGCAGTGCTGAACGCTGTCTGTGCGTTTCACTCAGGCAGTGCTGAACGCTGTCTGTGCGTTTCACTCAGGCAGTGCTGAACGCTGTCTGTGCGTTTCACTCAGGCAGTGCTGAACGCTGTCTGTGCGTTTCACTCAGGCAGTGCTGAACGCTGTCTGTGCGTTTCACTCAGGCAGTGCTGAACGCTGTCTGTGCGTTTCACTCAGGCAGTGCTGAACGCTGTCTGTGCGTTTCACTCAGGCAGTGCTGAACGCTGTCCTGTGCGTTTCACTCAGGCAGTGCTGAACGCTGTCCTGTGCGTTTCACTCAGGCAGTGCTGAACGCTGTCCTGTGCGTTTCACTCAGGCAGTGCTGAACGCTGTCTGTGCGTTTCACTCAGGCAGTGCTGAACGCTGTCCTGTGCGTTTCACTCAGGCAGTGCTGAACGCTGTCCTGTGCGTTTCACTCAGGCAGTGCTGAACGCTGTCCTGTGCGTTTCACTCAGGCAGTGCTGAACGCTGTCCCACGCGTTTCACTCAGGCAGTGCTGAACGCTGTCCCACGCGTTTCACTCAGGCAGTGCTGAATGCTGACCCACGCGTTTCATTCAGGCAGTGCTGAACGCTGTCCCACGCGTTTCACTCAGGCAGTGCTGAACGCTGTCTGTGCGTTTCACTCAGGCAGTGCTGAAAGCTGTCTGTGCGTTTCTCTCAGGCAGTGCTGAACGCTGTCTGTGCATTTCACTCAGGCAGTGCTGAACGCTGTCTGTGCGTTTCACTCAGGCAGTGCTGAACGCTGTCTGTGCGTTTCACTCAGGCAGTGCTGAACGCTGTCTGTGCGTTTCACTCAGGCAGTGCTGAACGCTGTCTGTGCGTTTCACTCAGGCAGTGCTGAACGCTGTCTGTGCGTTTCACTCAGGCAGTGCTGAACGCTGTCTGTGCGTTTCACTCAGGCAGTGCTGAACGCTGTCTGTGCGTTTCACTCAGGCAGTGCTGAACGCTGTCTGTGCGTTTCACTCAGGCAGTGCTGAAAGCTGTCTGTGCGTTTCACTCAGGCAGTGCTGAACGCTGTCTGTGCGTTTCACTCAGGCAGTGCTGAACGCTGTCTGTGCGTTTCACTCAGGCAGTGCTGAACGCTGTCCCACGCGTTTCACTCAGGCAGTGCTGAACGCTGTCCCACGCGTTTCACTCAGGCAGTGCTGAACGCTGTCCCACGCGTTTCACTCAGGCAGTGCTGAACGCTGTCCCACGCGTTTCACTCAGGCAGTGCTGAACGCTGTCCACGCGTTTCACTCAGGCAGTGCTGAACGCTGTCCCTGCGTTTCATTCAGGCAGTGCTGAACGCTGCCCAACACGTTTCACTCAGGCAGTGCTGAGCGCTGTCTGTGCGTTTCACTCAGGCAGTGCTGAACGCTGTCTGTGCGTTTCACTCAGGCAGTGCTGAACGCTGTCTGTGCGTTTCACTCAGGCAGTGCTGAACGCTGTCTGTGCGTTTCACTCAGGCAGTGCTGAACGCTGTCTGTGCGTTTCACTCAGGCAGTGCTGAACGCTGTCTGTGCGTTTCACTCAGGCAGTGCTGAACGCTGTCTGTGCGTTTCACTCAGGCAGTGCTGAACGCTGTCTGTGCGTTTCACTCAGGCAGTGCTGAACGCTGTCTGTGCGTTTCACTCAGGCAGTGCTGAACGCTGTCTGTGCGTTTCACTCAGGCAGTGCTGAACGCTGTCTGTGCGTTTCACTCAGGCAGTGCTGAACGCAGTCTGTGCGTTTCACTCAGGCAGTGCTGAACGCTGTCCTGTGCGTTTCACTCAGGCAGTGCTGAACGCTGTCTGTGCGTTTCACTAAGGCAGTGCTGAACGCTGTCCGACGCGTTTCACTCAGGCAGTGCTGAACGCTGTCTGTGCGTTTCACTCAGGCAGTGCTGAACGCTGTCTGTGCGTTTCACTCAGGCAGTGCTGAACGCTGTCTGTGCGTTTCACTCAGGCAGTGCTGAACGCTGTCTGTGCGTTTCACTCAGGCAGTGCTGAACGCTGTCTGTGCGTTTCACTCAGGCAGTGCTGAACGCTGTCTGTGCGTTTCACTCAGGCAGTGCTGAACGCTGTCTGTGCGTTTCACTCAGGCAGTGCTGAACGCTGTCAGCGCGTTTCACTCAAGCAGTGTTGAACGCTGTCCCACGCGTTTCACTCAGGCAGTGCTGAACGCTGTCCCGCGCGTTTCACTCAGGCAGTGCTGAACGCTGTCCCACGCGTTTCACTCAGGCAGTGCTGAACGCTGTCCCTCGCGTTTCACTCAGGCAGTGCTGAACGCTGTCTGTGCGTTTCACTCAGGCAGTGCTGAACGCTGTCTGTGCGTTTCACTCAGGCAGTGCTGAACGCTGTCCCACGCGTTTCACTCAGGCAGTGCTGAACGCTGTCCCAGTGCGTTTCACTCAGGCAGTGCTGAACGCTGTCCCACGCGTTTCACTCAGGCAGTGCTGAACGCTGCCCCACGCGTTTCACTCAGGCAGTGCTGAGCGCTGTCTGTGCGTTTCACTCAGGCAGTGCTGAACGCTGTCTGTGCATTTCACTCAGGCAGTGCTGAACGCTGTCTGTGCGTTTCACTCAGGCAGTGCTGAACGCTGTCTGTGCGTTTCACTCAGGCAGTGCTGAACGCTGTCTGTGCGTTTCACTCAGGCAGTGCTGAACGCTGTCTGTGCGTTTCACTCAGGCAGTGCTGAACGCTGTCTGTGCGTTTCACTCAGGCAGTGCTGAACGCTGTCTGTGCGTTTCACTCAGGCAGTGCTGAACGCTGTCTGTGCGTTTCACTCAGGCAGTGCTGAACGCTGTCTGTGCGTTTCACTCAGGCAGTGCTGAACGCTGTCTGTGCGTTTCACTCAGGCAGTGCTGAACGCTGTCTGTGCGTTTCACTCAGGCAGTGCTGAACGCTGTCTGTGCGTTTCACTCAGGCAGTGCTGAACGCTGTCTGTGCGTTTCACTCAGGCAGTGCTGAACGCTGTCAGCGCGTTTCACTCAGGCAGTGCTGAACGCTGTCCCACGCTTTTCACTCAGGCAGTGCTGAACGCTGTCTGTGCGTTTCACTCAGGCAGTGCTGAACGCTGTCCCACGCGTTTCACTCAGGCAGTGCTGAACGCTGTCCCACGCGTTTCACTCAGGCAGTGCTGAACGCTGTCCCACGCGTTTCACTCAGGCAGTGCTGAACGCTGTCCCACGCGTTTCACTCAGGCAGTGCTGAACGCTGTCCTGTGCGTTTCACTCAGGCAGTGCTGAACGCTGTCTGTGCGTTTCACTCAGGCAGTGCTGAACGCTGTCTGTGCGTTTCACTCAGGCAGTGCTGAACGCTGTCTGTGCGTTTCACTCAGGCAGTGCTGAACGCTGTCTCTGCGTTTCACTCAGGCAGTGCTGAACGCTGTCTGTGCGTTTCACTCAGGCAGTGCTGAAAGCTGTCTGTGCGTTTCACTCAGGCAGTGCTGAACGCTGTCCCACGCGTTTCACTCAGGCAGTGCTGAACGCTGTCTGTGCGTTTCACTCAGGCAGTGCTGAACGCTGTCAGTGCGTTTCACTCAGGCAGTGCTGAACGCTGTCTGTGCGTTTCACTCAGGCAGTGCTGAACGCTGTCTGTGCGTTTCACTCAGGCAGTGCTGAACGCTGTCTGTGCGTTTCACTCAGGCAGTGCTGAACGCTGTCTGTGCGTTTCACTCAGGCAGTGCTGAACGCAGTCTGTGCGTTTCACTCAGGCAGTGCTGAACGCTGTCTGTGCGTTTCACTCAGGCAGTGCTGAACGCTGTCTGTGCGTTTCACTCAGGCAGTGCTGAACGCTGTCTGTGCGTTTCACTCAGGCAGTGCTGAACGCTGTCTGTGCGTTTCACTCAGGCAGTGCTGAACGCTGTCCCACGCGTTTCACTCAGGCAGTGCTGAACGCTGTCCCACGCGTTTCACTCAGGCAGTGCTGAACGCTGTCCCACGCGTTTCACTCAGGCAGTGCTGAACGCTGTCTGTTCGTTTCACTCTGGCAGTGCTGAACGCTGTCCCACGCGTTTCACTCAGGCAGTGCTGAACGCTGTCCCACGCGTTTCACTCAGGCAGTGCTGAACGCTGACCCACGCGTTTCACTCAGGCAGTGCTGAACGCTGCCCCACGCGTTTCACTCAGGCAGTGCTGAGCGCTGTCTGTGCGTTTCACTCAGGCAGTGCTGAACGCAGTCTGTGCATTTCACTCAGGCAGTGCTGAACGCTGTCTGTGCGTTTCACTCAGGCAGTGCTGAACGCTGTCTGTGCGTTTCACTCAGGCAGTGCTGAACGCTGTCTGTGCGTTTCACTCAGGCAGTGCTGAACGCTGTCTGTGCGTTTCACTCAGGCAGTGCTGAACGCTGTCTGTGCGTTTCACTCAGGCAGTGCTGAACGCTGTCTGTGCGTTTCACTCAGGCAGTGCTGAACGCTGTCTGTGCGTTTCACTCAGGCAGTGCTGAACGCTGTCCTGTGCGTTTCACTCAGGCAGTGCTGAACGCTGTCTGTGCGTTTCACTAAGGCAGAGCTGAACGCTGTCTGTGCGTTTCACTCAGGCAGAGCTGAACGCTGTCTGTGCGTTTCACTCAGGCAGTGCTGAACGCTGTCCTGTGCGTTTCACTCAGGCAGTGCTGAACGCTGTCTGTGCGTTTCACTCAGGCAGTGCTGAACGCTGTCTGTGCGTTTCACTCAGGCAGTGCTGAACGCTGTCTGTGCGTTTCACTCAGGCAGTGCTGAACGCTGTCTGTGCGTTTCACTCAGGCAGTGCTGAACGCTGTCTGTGCGTTTCACTCAGGCAGTGCTGAACGCTGTCTGTGCGTTTCACTCAGGCAGTGCTGAACGCTGTCTGTGCGTTTCACTCAGGCAGTGCTGAACGCTGTCTGTGCGTTTCACTCAGGCAGTGCTGAACGCTGTCTGTGCGTTTCACTCAGGCAGTGCTGAACGCTGTCCCACGCGTTTCACTCAGGCAGTGCTGAACGCTGTCCACGCGTTTCACTCAGGCAGTGCTGAACGCTGTCCCTGCGTTTCACTCAGGCAGTGCTGAACGCTGTCTGTGCGTTTCACTCAGGCAGTGCTGAACGCTGTCAGTGCGTTTCACTCAGGCAGTGCTGAACGCTGTCTGTGCGTTTCACTCAGGCAGTGCTGAACGCTGTCTGTGCGTTTCACTCAGGCAGTGCTGAACGCAGTCTGTGCGTTTCACTCAGGCAGTGCTGAACGCTGTCCTGTGCGTTTCACTCAGGCAGTGCTGAACGCTGTCTGTGCGTTTCACTCAGGCAGTGCTGAACGCTGTCTGTGCGTTTCACTCAGGCAGTGCTGAACGCTGTCTGTGCGTTTCACTCAGGCAGTGCTGAACGCTGTCTGTGCGTTTCACTCAGGCAGTGCTGAACGCTGTCTGTGCGTTTCACTCAGGCAGTGCTGAACGCTGTCTGTGCGTTTCACTCAGGCAGTGCTGAACGCTGTCTGTGCGTTTCACTCAGGCAGTGCTGAACGCTGTCTGTGCGTTTCACTCAGGCAGTGCTGAACGCTGTCTGTGCGTTTCACTCAGGCAGTGCTGAACGCTGTCTGTGCGTTTCACTCAGGCAGTGCTGAACGCTGTCTGTGCGTTTCACTCAGGCAGTGCTGAACGCTGTCAGCGCGTTTCACTCAGGCAGTGCTGAACGCTGTCCCACGCGTTTCACTCAGGCAGTGCTGAACGCTGTCCCGCGCGTTTCACTCAGGCAGTGCTGAACGCTGTCCCACGCGTTTCACTCAGGCAGTGCTGAACGCTGTCCCACGCGTTTCACTCAGGCAGTGCTGAACGCTGTCCCACGCGTTTCACTCAGGCAGTGCTGAACGCTGTCTGTGCGTTTCACTCAGGCAGTGCTGAACGCTGTCCCACGCGTTTCACTCAGGCAGTGCTGAACGCTGTCTGTGCGTTTCACTCAGGCAGTGCTGAACGCTGTCTGTGCGTTTCACTAAGGCAGTGCTGAACGCTGTCCACGCGTTTCACTCAGGCAGTGCTGAACGCTGTCCCAGTGCGTTTCACTCAGGCAGTGCTGAACGCTGTCTGTGCGTTTCACTCAGGCAGTGCTGAACGCTGTCTGTGCGTTTCACTCAGGCAGTGCTGAACGCTGTCTGTGCGTTTCACTCAGGCAGTGCTGAACGCTGTCTGTGCGTTTCACTCAGGCAGTGCTGAACGCTGTCTGTGCGTTTCACTCAGGCAGTGCTGAACGCTGTCTGTGCGTTTCACTCAGGCAGTGCTGAACGCTGTCTGTGCGTTTCACTCAGGCAGTGCTGAACGCTGTCTGTGCGTTTCACTCAGGCAGTGCTGAACGCTGTCTGTGCGTTTCACTCAGGCAGTGCTGAACGCTGTCTGTGCGTTTCACTCAGGCAGTGCTGAACGCTGTCTGTGCGTTTCACTCAGGCAGTGCTGAACGCTGTCTGTGCGTTTCACTCAGGCAGTGCTGAACGCTGTCTGTGCGTTTCACTCAGGCAGTGCTGAACGCTGTCTGTGCGTTTCACTCAGGCAGTGCTGAACGCTGTCCCACGCGTTTCACTCAGGCAGTGCTGAACGCTGTCTGTGCGTTTCACTCAGGCAGTGCTGAACGCTGTCCCACGCGTTTCACTCAGGCAGTGCTGAACGCTGTCCTCGCGTTTCACTCAGGCAGTGCTGAACGCTGTCCCTGCGTTTCACTCAGGCAGTGCTGAACGCTGTCCAGCGCGTTTCACTCAGGCAGTGCTGAACGCTGTCTGTGCGTTTCACTCAGGCAGTGCTGAACGCTGTCTGTGCGTTTCACTCAGGCAGTGCTGAACGCTGTCTGTGCGTTTCACTCAGGCAGTGCTGAACGCTGTCTGTGCGTTTCACTCAGGCAGTGCTGAACGCTGTCTGTGCGTTTCACTCAGGCAGTGCTGAACGCAGTTTGTGCGTTTCACTCAGGCAGTGCTGAACGCTGTCCTGTGCGTTTCACTCAGGCAGTGCTGAACGCTGTCCTGTGCGTTTCACTCAGGCAGTGCTGAACGCTGTCCCACGCGTTTCACTCAGGCAGTGCTGAACGCTGTCCCACGCGTTTCACTCAGGCAGTGCTGAACGCTGTCCCACGCGTTTCACTCAGGCAGTGCTGAACGCTGTCCCACGCGTTTCACTCAGGCAGTGCTGAACGCTGTCTGTGCGTTTCACTCAGGCAGTGCTGAACGCTGTCTGTGCGTTTCACTCAGGCAGTGCTGAACGCTGTCAGCGCGTTTCACTCAGGCAGTGCTGAACGCTGTCCCGTGCGTTTCACTCAGGCAGTGCTTGAACGCTGTCCGTGCGTTTCACTCAGGCAGTGCTGAACGCTGTCTGTGCGTTTCACTCAGGCAGTGCTGAACGCTGTCCACGCGTTTCACTCAGGCAGTCCTGAGCGCTGTCTGTGCTTTTCACTCAGGCAGTGCTGAACGCTGTCTGTGCGTTTCACTCAGGCAGTGCTGAACGCTGTCACGCGTTTCACTCAGGCAGTGCTGAACGCTGTCTGTGCGTTTCACTCAGGCAGTGCTGAACGCTGTCCAATGCGTTTCACTCAGGCAGTGCTGAACGCTGTCCCACAGAGGTTTCACTCAGGCAGTGCTGAACGCTGTCCCAGTGCGTTTCACTCAGGCAGTGCTGAACGCTGTCCCACGCGTTTCACTCAGGCAGTGCTGAACGCTGTCACGCGTTTCACTCAGGCAGTGCTGAACGCTGTCTGTGCGTTTCACTCAGGCAGTGCTGAACGCTGTCCACGCGTTTCACTCAGGCAGTGCTGAACGCTGTCTGTGCGTTTCACTCAGGCAGTGCTGAACGCTGTCAGCGCGTTTCACCAGGCAGTGCTGAACGCTGTCTGTGCGTTTCACTCAGGCAGTGCTGAACGCTGTCTGTGCGTTTCACTCAGGCAGTGCTGAACGCTGTCCACGCGTTTCACTCAGGCAGTGCTGAACGCTGTCAGTGCGTTTCACTCAGGCAGTGCTGAACGCTGTCTGTGCGTTTCACTCAGGCAGTGCTGAACGCTGTCTGTGCGTTTCACTCAGGCAGTGCTGAACGCTGTCTGTGCGTTTCACTCAGGCAGTGCTGAACGCTGTCTGTGCGTTTCACTCAGGCAGTGCTGAACGCTGTCTGTGCGTTTCACTCAGGCAGTGCTGAACGCTGTCTGTGCGTTTCACTCAGGCAGTGCTGAACGCTGTCTGTGCGTTTCACTCAGGCAGTGCTGAACGCTGTCTGTGCGTTTCACTCAGGCAGTGCTGAACGCTGTCCCACGCGTTTCACTCAGGCAGTGCTGAACGCTGTCCCACGCGTTTCACTCAGGCAGTGCTGAACGCTGTCCCACGCGTTTCACTCAGGCAGTGCTGAACGCTGTCTGTGCGTTTCACTCAGGCAGTGCTGAACGCTGTCTGTGCGTTTCACTCAGGCAGTGCTGAACGCTGTCTGTGCGTTTCACTCAGGCAGTGCTGAACGCTGTCTGTGCGTTTCACTCAGGCAGTGCTGAACGCTGTCTGTGCGTTTCACTCAGGCAGTGCTGAACGCTGTCTGTGCGTTTCACTCAGGCAGTGCTGAACGCTGTCTGTGCGTTTCACTCAGGCAGTGCTGAACGCTGTCCAGTGCGTTTCACTCAGGCAGTGCTGAACGCTGTCCAGTGCGTTTCACTCAGGCAGTGCTGAACGCTGTCTGTGCGTTTCACTCAGGCAGTGCTGAACGCTGTCTGTGCGTTTCACTCAGGCAGTGCTGAACGCTGTCTGTGCGTTTCACTCAGGCAGTGCTGAACGCTGTCTGTGCGTTTCACTCAGGCAGTGCTGAACGCTGTCTGTGCGTTTCACTCAGGCAGTGCTGAACGCTGTCTGTGCGTTTCACTCAGGCAGTGCTGAACGCTGTCTGTGCGTTTCACTCAGGCAGTGCTGAACGCTGTCCAACGCGTTTCACTCAGGCAGTGCTGAACGCTGTCCCACGCGTTTCACTCAGGCAGTGCTGAACGCTGTCCTGTGCGTTTCACTCAGGCAGTGCTGAACGCTGTCTGTGCGTTTCACTCAGGCAGTGCTGAACGCTGTCTGTGCGTTTCACTCAGGCAGTGCTGAACGCTGTCTGTGCGTTTCACTCAGGCAGTGCTGAACGCTGTCTGTGCGTTTCACTCAGGCAGTGCTGAACGCTGTCCCACGCGTTTCACTCAGGCAGTGCTGAACGCTGTCCCACGCGTTTCACTCAGGCAGTGCTGAACGCTGTCCCACGCGTTTCACTCAGGCAGTGCTGAACGCTGTCCCACGCGTTTCACTCAGGCAGTGCTGAACGCTGTCCCGTGCGTTTCACTCAGGCAGTGCTGAACGCTGTCTGTGCGTTTCACTCAGGCAGTGCTGAACGCTGTCCCGTGCGTTTCACTCAGGCAGTGCTGAACGCTGTCTGTGCGTTTCACTCAGGCAGTGCTGAACGCTGTCTGTGCGTTTCACTCAGGCAGTGCTGAACACTGTCCCACGCGTTTCACTCAGGCAGTGCTGAACGCTGTCTGTGCGTTTCACTCAGGCAGTGCTGAACGCTGTCTGTGCGTTTCACTCAGGCAGTGCTGAACGCTGTCTGTGCGTTTCACTCAGGCAGTGCTGAACGCTGTCTGTGCGTTTCACTCAGGCAGTGCTGAACGCTGTCCCACGCGTTTCACTCAGGCAGTGCTGAACGCTGTCTGTGCGTTTCACTCAGGCAGTGCTGAACGCTGTCCCACGCGTTTCACTCAGGCAGTGCTGAACGCTGTCTGTGCGTTTCACTCAGGCAGTGCTGAACGCTGTCTGTGCGTTTCACTCAGGCAGTGCTGAGCGCTGTCCCACGCGTTTCACTCAGCCAATGCCGAGCGCTGTCCCACGCGTTTCACTCAGGCAGTGCTGAACGCTGTCTGTGCGTTTCACTCAGGCAGTGCTGAACGCTGTCTGTGCGTTTCACTCAGGCAGTGCTGAACACTGTCTGTGTGTTTCACTCAGGCAGTGCTGAACGCTGTCCCACGCGTTTCACTCAGGCAGTGCTGAACGCTGTCTGTGCGTTTCACTCAGGCAGTGCTGAACGCTGTCTGTGCGTTTCACTCAGGCAGTGCTGAACGCTGTCTGTGCGTTTCACTCAGGCAGTGCTGAACGCTGTCTGTGCGTTTCACTCAGGCAGTGCTGAACGCTGTCTGTGCGTTTCACTCAGGCAGTGCTGAACGCTGTCTGTGCGTTTCACTCAGGCAGTGCTGAACGCTGTCTGTGCGTTTCACTCAGGCAGTGCTGAACGCTGTCTGTGCGTTTCACTCAGGCAGTGCTGAACGCTGTCAGTGCGTTTCACACAGGCAGTGCTGAACGCTGTCTGTGCGTTTCACTCAGGCAGTGCTGAACGCTGTCTGTGCGTTTCACTCAGGCAGTGCTGAACGCTGTCCCACGGGTTTCACTCAGGCAGTGCTGAACACTGTCCCACGCGTTTCACTCAGGCAGTGCTGAACACTGTCCCACGCGTTTCACTCAGGCAGTGCTGAACGCTGTCCCACGCGTTTCACTCAGGCAGTGCTGAACGCTGTCCCACGCGTTTCACTCAGGCAGTGCTGAACGCTGTCCCACGCGTTTCACTCAGGCAGTGCTGAACGCTGTCTGTTCGTTTCACTCTGGCAGTGCTGAACGCTGTCCCACGCGTTTCACTCAGGCAGTGCTGAACGCTGTCCCACGCGTTTCACTCAGGCAGTGCTGAACGCTGTCCCACGCGTTTCATTCAGGCAGTGCTGAACGCTGCCCCACGCGTTTCACTCAGGCAGTGCTGAACGCTGTCCCACGCGTTTCACTCAGGCAGTGCTGAACGCTGTCTGTGCGTTTCACTCAGGCAGTGCTGAACGCTGTCCCACGCGTTTCACTCAGGCAGTGCTGAACGCTGTCCCATGCGTTTCACTCAGGCAGTGCTGAACGCTGTCCCATGCGTTTCACTCAGGCAGTGCTGAACGCTGTCCCGTGCGTTTCACTCAGGCAGTGCTGAACGCTGTCTGTGCGTTTCACTCAGGCAGTGCTGAACGCTGTCCCACGCGTTTCACTCAGGCAGTGCTGAACACTGTCCCAAGCGTTTCACTCAGGCAGCGCTGAACGCTGTCTGTGCGTTTCACTCAGGCAGTGCTGAACGCTGTCCCACGCGTTTCACTCAGGCACTGCTGAACGCTGTCTGTGTGTTTCACTCAGGCAGTGCTGAACGCTGTCTGTGCGTTTCACTCAGTCAGTGCTGAACGCTGTCTGTGCGTTTCACTCAGGCAGTGCTGAACGCTGTCTGTGCGTTTCACTCAGGCAGTGCTGAACGCTGTCCACGCGTTTCACTCAGGCAGTGCTGAACGCTTTCTGTGCGTTTCACTCAGGCAGTGCTGAACGCTGTCTGTGCGTTTCACTCAGGCAGTGCTGAACGCTGTCAGCGCGTTTCACTCAGGCAGTGCTTAACGCTGTCCCACGCGTTTCACTCAGGCAGTGCTGAACGCTGTCCCACGCGTTTCACTCAGGCAGTGCTGAACGCTGTCCCACGCGTTTCACTCAGGCAGTGCTGAACGCTGTCAGCGCGTTTCACTCAGGCAGTGCTGAACGCTGTCCCACGCGTTTCACTCAGGCAGTGCTGAACACTGTCCAGGCGTTTCACTCAGGCAGTGCTGAACGCTGTCTGTGCGTTTCACTCAGGCAGTGCTGAGCGCTGTCTGTGCGTTTCACTCAGGCAGTGCTGAACGCTGTCTGTGCGTTTCACTAAGGCAGTGCTGAACGCTGTCCGACGCGTTTCACTCAGGCAGTGCTGAACGCTGTCCCGTGCGTTTCACTCAGGCAGTGCTGAACGCTGTCTGTGCGTTTCACTCAGGCAGTGCTGAACGCTGTCTGTGCGTTTCACTCAGGCAGTGCTGAACGCTGTCCCACACGTTTCACTCAGGTAGTGCTGAACGCTGTCCCACGCGTTTCACTCAGGCAGTGCTGAACGCTGTCCCACTCGTTTCACTCATGCAGTGCTGAGCGCTGTCTGTGCGTTTCACTCAGGCAGTGCTGAACGCTGTCAGTGCGTTTCACACAGGCAGTGCTGAACGCTGTCTGTGCGTTTCACTCAGGCAGTGCTGAACGCTGTCTGTGCGTTTCACTCAGGCTGTGCTGAACGCTTTCTGTGCGTTTCACTCAGGCAGTGCTGAACGCTGTCTGTGCGTTTCACTCAGTCAGTGTTGAACGCTGTCTGTGCGTTTCACTCAGGCAGTGCTGAACGCTGTCCCACGCGTTTCACTCAGGCAGTGCTGAACGCTGTCCCACGCGTTTCACTCAGGCAGTGCTGAACGCTGTCCCACGCGTTTCATTCAGGCAGTGCTGAACGCTGCCCCACGCGTTTCACTCAGGCAGTGCTGAAAGCTGTCCCACGCGTTTCACTCAGGCAGTGCTGAACGCTGTCCCATGCGTTTCACTCAGGCAGTGCTGAACGCTGTCCCATGCGTTTCACTCAGGCAGTGCAGAACGCTGTCCCGTGCGTTTCACTCAGGCAGTGCTGAACGCTGTCTGTGCGTTTCACTCAGGCAGTGCTGAACGCTGTCACACGCGTTTCACTCAGGCAGTGCTGAACACTGTCCCACGCGTTTCACTCAGGCAGTGCTGAACGCTGTCTGTGCGTTTCACTCAGGCAGTGCTGAACGCTGTCTGTGCGTTTCACTCAGGCAGTGCTGAACGCTGTCTGTGCGTTTCACTCAGGCAGTGCTGAACGCTGTCTGTGCGTTTCACTCAGGCAGTGCTGAACGCTGTCCCACGCGTTTCACTCAGGCAGTGCTGAACGCTTTCTGTGCGTTTCACTCAGGCAGTGCTGAACGCTGTCCCACGCGTTTCACTCAGGCAGTGCTGAACGCTGTCCCACGCGTTTCACTCAGGCAGTGCTGAACGCTGTCCCACTCGTTTCACTCATGCAGTGCTGAGCGCTGTCTGTGCGTTTCACTCAGGCAGTGCTGAACGCTGTCAGTGCGTTTCACACAGGCAGTGCTGAACGCTGTCTGTGCGTTTCACTCAGGCTGTGCTGAACGCTTTCTGTGCATTTCACTCAGGCAGTGCTGAACGCTGTCTGTGCGTTTCACTCAGTCAGTGTTGAACGCTGTCTGTGCGTTTCACTCAGGCAGTGCTGAACGCTGTCTTTGCGCTTCACTCAGGTAGTGCTGAACGCTGTCCCACGCGTTTCACTCAGGCAGTGCTGAACGCTGTCCCACTCTTTTCACTCAGGCAGTGTTGAACGCTGTCTGTGCGTTTCACTCAGGCAGTGCTGAAAGCTGTTTGTGCGTTTCACTCAGGCAGTGCTGAACGCTGTCTGTGCGTTTCACTCAGGCAGTGCTGAACGCTGTCTGTGCGTTTCACTCAGGCAGTGCTGAACGCTGTCTGTGCGTTTCACTCAGGCAGTGCTGAACGCTGTCTGTGCGTTTCACTCAGGCAGTGCTGAACGCTGTCTGTGCGTTTCACTCAGGCAGTGCTGAACGCTGTCTGTGCGTTTCACTCAGGCAGTGCTGAACGCTGTCCAGTGCGTTTCACTCAGGCAGTGCTGAACGCTGTCCCACGCGTTTCACTCAGGCAGTGCTGAACGCTGTCCTGTGCGTTTCACTCAGGCAGTGCTGAACGCTGTCATCGCGTTTCACTCAGGCAGTGCTGAACGCTGTCTGTGCGTTTCACTCAGGCAGTGCTGAACGCTGTCTGTGCGTTTCACTCAGGCAGTGCTGAACGCTGTCCCACGCGTTTCACTCAGGCAGTGCTGAACGCTGTCTGTGCGTTTCACTCAGGCAGTGCTGAACGCTGTCCCACGCGTTTCACTCAGGCAGTGCTGAACGCTGTCCCACGCGTTTCACTCAGGCAGTGCTGAACGCTGTCCCACGCGTTTCACTCAGGCAGTGCTGAACGCTGTCCCACGCGTTTCACTCAGGCAGTGCTGAACGCTGTCCGCGCGTTTCACTCAGGCAGTGCTGAACGCTGTCCCATGCGTTTCACTCAGGCAGTGCTGAACGCTGTCCAGTGCGTTTCACTCAGGCAGTGCTGAACGCTGTCCTGTGCGTTTCACTCAGGCAGTGCTGAACGCTGTCTGTGCGTTTCACTCAGGCAGTGCTGAACGCTGTCCAGTGCGTTTCACTCAGGCAGTGCTGAACGCTGTCCAGTGCGTTTCACTCAGGCAGTGCTGAACGCTGTCTGTGCGTTTCACTCAGGCAGTGCTGAACGCTGTCTGTGCGTTTCACTCAGGCAGTGCTGAACGCTGTCTGTGCGTTTCACTCAGGCAGTGCTGAACGCTGTCTGTGCGTTTCACTCAGGCAGTGCTGAACGCTGTCCCACGCGTTTCACTCAGGCAGTGCTGAACGCTTTCTGTGCGTTTCACTCAGGCAGTGCTGAACGCTGTCCCACGCGTTTCACTCAGGCAGTGCTGAACGCTGTCCCACGCGTTTCACTCAGGCAGTGCTGAACGCTGTCTGTGCGTTTCACTCAGGCAGTGCTGAGCGCTGTCCCACGCGTTTCACTCAGCCAGTGCCGAGCGCTGTCCCACGCGTTTCACTCAGGCAGTGCTGAACGCTGTCTGTGCGTTTCACTCAGGCAGTGCTGAACGCTGTCTGTGCGTTTCACTCAGGCAGTGCTGAGCGCTGTCTGTGTGTTTCACTCAGGCAGTGCTGAACGCTGTCCCACGCGTTTCACTCAGGCAGTGCTGAACGCTGTCTGTGCGTTTCACTCAGGCAGTGCTGAACGCTGTCTGTGCGTTTCACTCAGACAGTGCTGAACGCTGTCTGTGCGTTTCACTCAGGCAGTGCTGAACGCTGTCTGTGCGTTTCACTCAGGCAGTGCTGAACGCTGTCTGTGCGTTTCACTCAGGCAGTGCTGAACGCTGTCTGTGCGTTTCACTCAGGCAGTGCTGAACGCTGTCTGTGCGTTTCACTCAGGCAGTGCTGAACGCTGTCTGTGCGTTTCACTCAGGCAGTGCTGAACGCTGTCAGTGCGTTTCACACAGGCAGTGCTGAACGCTGTCTGTGCGTTTCACTCAGGCAGTGCTGAACGCTGTCTGTGCGTTTCACTCAGGCAGTGCTGAACGCTGTCCCACGGGTTTCACTCAGGCAGTGCTGAACACTGTCCCACGCGTTTCACTCAGGCAGTGCTGAACGCTGTCCCAATCGTTTCACTCAGGCAGTGCTGAACGCTGTCCCACGCGTTTCACTCAGTCAGTGCTGAACGCTGTCCCACACGTTTCACTCAGGTAGTGCTGAACGCTGTCCCACGCGTTTCACTCAGGCAGTGCTGAACGCTGTCTGTTCGTTTCACTCAGGCAGTGCTGAACGCTGTCCCACGCGTTTCACTCAGGCAGTGCTGAACGCTGTCCCACGCGTTTCACTCAGGCAGTGCTGAACGCTGTCCCACGCGTTTCATTCAGGCAGTGCTGAACGCTGCCCCACGCGTTTCACTCAGGCAGTGCTGAACGCTGTCCCACGCGTTTCACTCAGGCAGTGCTGAACGCTGTCTGTGCGTTTCACTCAGGCAGTGCTGAACGCTGTCCCACGCGTTTCACTCAGGCAGTGCTGAACGCTGTCCCATGCGTTTCACTCAGGCAGTGCTGAACGCTGTCCCATGCGTTTCACTCAGGCAGTGCTGAACGCTGTCCCGTGCGTTTCACTCAGGCAGTGCTGAACGCTGTCTGTGCGTTTCACTCAGGCAGTGCTGAACGCTGTCCCACGCGTTTCACTCAGGCAGTGCTGAACACTGTCCCAAGCGTTTCACTCAGGCAGCGCTGAACGCTGTCTGTGCGTTTCACTCAGGCAGTGCTGAACGCTGTCCCACGCGTTTCACTCAGGCACTGCTGAACGCTGTCTGTGTGTTTCACTCAGGCAGTGCTGAACGCTGTCTGTGCGTTTCACTCAGTCAGTGCTGAACGCTGTCTGTGCGTTTCACTCAGGCAGTGCTGAACGCTGTCTGTGCGTTTCACTCAGGCAGTGCTGAACGCTGTCCCACGCGTTTCACTCAGGCAGTGCTGAACGCTTTCTGTGCGTTTCACTCAGGCAGTGCTGAACGCTGTCTGTGCGTTTCACTCAGGCAGTGCTGAACGCTGTCAGCGCGTTTCACTCAGGCAGTGCTTAACGCTGTCCCACGTGTTTCACTCAGGCAGTGCTGAACGCTGTCCCACGCGTTTCACTCATGCAGTGCTGAACGCTGTCCCACGCGTTTCACTCAGGCAGTGCTGAACGCTGTCAGCGCGTTTCACTCAGGCAGTGCTGAACGCTGTCCCACGCGTTTCACTCAGGCAGTGCTGAACGCTGTCCCACGCGTTTCACTCAGGCAGTGCTGAACGCTGTCTGTGCGTTTCACTCAGGCAGTGCTGAGCGCTGTCTGTGCGTTTCACTCAGGCAGTGCTGAACGCTGTCTGTGCATTTCACTAAGGCAGTGCTGAACGCTGTCCGACGCGTTTCACTCAGGCAGTGCTGAACGCTGTCCCGTGCGTTTCACTCAGGCAGTGCTGAACGCTGTCTGTGCGTTTCACTCAGGCAGTGCTGAACGCTGTCTGTGCGTTTCACTCAGGCAGTGCTGAACGCTGTCCCACACGTTTCACTCAGGTAGTGCTGAACGCTGTCCCACGCGTTTCACTCAGGCAGTGCTGAACGCTGTGCCACTCGTTTCACTCATGCTGTGCTGAGCGCTGTCTGTGCGTTTCACTCAGGCAGTGCTGAACGCTGTCAGTGCGTTTCACACAGGCAGTGCTGAACGCTGTCTGTGCGTTTCACTCAGGCAGTGCTGAACGCTGTCTGTGCGTTTCACTCAGGCTGTGCTGAACGCTGTCTGTGCGTTTCACTCAGGCAGTGCTGAACGCTGTCTGTGCGTTTCACTCAGTCAGTGCTGAACGCTGTCTGTGCGTTTCACTCAGGCAGTGCTGAACGCTGTCCCACGCGTTTCACTCAGGCAGTGCTGAACGCTGTCCCACGCGTTTCACTCAGGCAGTGCTGAACGCTGTCCCACGCGTTTCACTCAGGCAGTGCTGAACGCGGCCCACGCGTTTCACTCAGGCAGTGCTGAACGCTGTCCCACGCGTTTCACTCAGGCAGTGCTGAACGCTGTCCCATGCGTTTCACTCAGGCAGTGCTGAACGCTGTCCCATGCGTTTCACTCAGGCAGTGCAGAACGCTGTCCCGTGCGTTTCACTCAGGCAGTGCTGAACGCTGTCTGTGCGTTTCACTCAGGCAGTGCTGAACGCTGTCACACGCGTTTCACTCAGGCAGTGCTGAACACTGTCCCACGCGTTTCACTCAGGCAGTGCTGAACGCTGTCTGTGCATTTCACTCAGGCAGTGCTGAACGCTGTCCGACGCGTTTCACTCAGGCAGTGCTGAACGCTGTCCCGTGCGTTTCACTCAGGCAGTGCTGAACGCTGTCTGTGCGTTTCACTCAGGCAGTGCTGAACGCTGTCTGTGCGTTTCACTCAGGCAGTGCTGAACGCTGTCCCACACGTTTCACTCAGGTAGTGCTGAACGCTGTCCCACGCGTTTCACTCAGGCAGTGCTGAACGCTGTCCCACTCGTTTCACTCATGCAGTGCTGAGCGCTGTCTGTGCGTTTCACTCAGGCAGTGCTGAACGCTGTCAGTGCGTTTCACACAGGCAGTGCTGAACGCTGTCTGTGCGTTTCACTCAGGCAGTGCTGAACGCTGTCTGTGCGTTTCACTCAGGCAGTGCTGAACGCTGTCTGTGCGTTTCACTCAGGCAGTGCTGAAAGCTGTCTGTGCGTTTCACTCAGGCTTTGCTGAACGCTGTCTTTGCGTTTCACTCAGGCAGTGCTGAACGCTGTCTGTGCGTTTCACTAAGGCAGTGCTGAACGCTGTCCTGTGCGTTTCACTCAGGCAGTGCTGAACGCTGTCTGTGCGTTTCACTAAGGCAGTGCTGAACGCTGTCCACGGCGTTTCACTCAGGCAGTGCTGAACACTGTCCCACGCGTTTCACCTCAGGCAGTGCTGAACTCTGTCCCTACGCGTTTCACTCAGGCAGTGCTGAACGCTGTCCCTCGCGTTTCACTCAGGCAGTGCTGAACGCTGTCCCACGCGTTTCACCTCAGGCAGTGCTGAACGCTGTCCCACGCGTTTCACTCAGGCAGTGCTGAACGCTGTCTGTTCGTTTCACTCTGGCAGTGCTGAACGCTGTCCCACGCGTTTCACTCAGGCAGTGCTGAACGCTGTCCCACGCGTTTCACTCAGGCAGTGCTGAACGCTGTCCACGCGTTTCATTCAGGCAGTGCTGAACGCTGCCCCACGCGTTTCACTCAGGCAGTGCTGAACGCTGTCCCACGCGTTTCACTCAGGCAGTGCTGAACGCTGTCTGTGCGTTTCACTCAGGCAGTGCTGAACGCTGTCCCACGCGTTTCACTCAGGCAGTGCTGAACGCTGTCCCATGCGTTTCACTCAGGCAGTGCTGAACGCTGTCCCATGCGTTTCACTCAGGCAGTGCTGAACGCTGTCCCAGTGCGTTTCACTCAGGCAGTGCTGAACGCTGTCTGTGCGTTTCACTCAGGCAGTGCTGAACGCTGTCCCACGCGTTTCACTCAGGCAGTGCTGAACGCTGTCCAAGCGTTTCACTCAGGCAGTGCTGAACGCTGTCTGTGCGTTTCACTCAGGCAGTGCTGAACGCTGTCCCACGCGTTTCACTCAGGCAGTGCTGAACGCTGTCTGTGCGTTTCACTCAGGCAGTGCTGAACGCTGTCTGTGCGTTTCACTCAGGCAGTGCTGAACGCTGTCTGTGCGTTTCACTCAGGCAGTGCTGAACGCTGTCTGTGCGTTTCACTCAGGCAGTGCTGAACGCTGTCCCGTGCGTTTCACTCAGGCAGTGCTGAACGCTGTCTGTGCGTTTCACTCAGGCAGTGCTGAACGCTGTCTGTGCGTTTCACTCAGGCAGTGCTGAACGCTGTCTGTGCGTTTCACTCAGGCAGTGCTGAACGCTGTCTGTGCGTTTCACTCAGGCAGTGCGGATTGCTGCCCCACGCGTTTCACTCATGCAGTGCTGAACGCTGTCTGTGCGTTTCACTCAGGCAGTGCTGAACGCAGTCTGTGCATTTCACTCAGGCAGTGCTGAACGCTGTCCCTCGCGTTTCACTCAGGCAGTGCTGAACCGCTGTCCGGCGCGTTTCACTCAGCAGTGCAGAACGCTGTCTGTGCGTTTCACTCAGGCAGTGCTGAGCGCTGTCTGTGCGTTTCACTCAGGCAGTGCTGAACGCTGTCTGTGCGTTTCACTCAGGCAGTGCTGAACGCTGTCCGACGCGTTTCACTCAGGCAGTGCTGAACGCTGTCCAGTGCGTTTCACTCAGGCAGTGCTGAACGCTGTCTGTGCGTTTCACTCAGGCAGTGCTGAACGCTGTCTGTGCGTTTCACTCAGGCAGTGCTGAACGCTGTCCCTGACGTTTCACTCAGGCAGTGCTGAGCGCTGTCCCACGCGTTTCACTCAGGCAGTGCTGAACGCTGTGCCACTCGTTTCACTCAGGCAGTGCTGAGCGCTGTCTGTGCGTTTCACTCAGGCAGTGCTGAACGCTGTCTGTGCGTTTCACTCAGGCAGTGCTGAACGCTGTCTGTGCGTTTCACTCAGGCAGTGCTGAACGCTGTCTGTGCGTTTCACTCAGGCAGTGCTGAACGCTGTCTGTGCGTTTCACTCAGGCAGTGCTGAACGCTGTCTGTGCGTTTCACTCAGGCAGTGCTGAACGCTGTCTGTGCGTTTCACTCAGGCAGTGCTGAACGCTGTCAGCGCGTTTCACTCAGGCAGTGCTGAACGCTGTCCCACGCGTTTCACTCAGGCAGTGCTGAACGCTGTCCCACGCGTTTCACTCAGGCAGTGCTGAACGCTGTCCACGCGTTTCACTCAGGCAGTGCTGAACGCTGTCCACGCGTTTCACTCAGGCAGTGCTGAACGCTGTCCCACGCGTTTCACTCAGGCAGTGCTGAACGCTGTCCCATGCGTTTCACTCAGGCAGTGCTGAACGCTGTCCTGTGCGTTTCACTCAGGCAGTGCTGAACGCTGTCTGTGCGTTTCACTCAGGCAGTGCTGAACGCTGTCCCACGCGTTTCACTCAGGCAGTGCTGAACGCTGTCCCACGCGTTTCACTCAGGCAGTGCTGAACGCTGTCTGTGCGTTTCACTCAGGCAGTGCTGAACGCTGTCCCATGCGTTTCACTCAGGCAGTGCTGAACGCTGTCTGTGCGTTTCACTCAGGCAGTGCTGAACGCTGTCTGTGCGTTTCACTCAGGCAGTGCTGAACGCTGCCCCACGCGTTTCACTCAGGCAGTGCTGAACGCTTTCTGTGCGTTTCACTCAGGCAGTGCTGAACGCTGTCCCACGCGTTTCACTCAGGCAGTGCTGAACGCTGTCCCACGCGTTTCACTCAGGCAGTGCTGAACGCTGTCTGTGCGTTTCACTCAGGCAGTGCTGAACGCTGTCCCACGCGTTTCACTCAGGAGTGCTGAGCGCTGTCCCACGCGTTTCACTCAGGCAGTGCTGAACGCTGTCTGTGCGTTTCACTCAGGCAGTGCTGAACGCTGTCCTGTGCGTTTCACTCAGGCAGTGCTGAACGCTGTCCCGTGCGTTTCACTCAGGCAGTGCTGAACGCTGTCCGACGCGTTTCACTCAGGCAGTGCTGAACGCTGTCCCGTGCGTTTCACTCAGGCAGTGCTGAACGCTGTCTGTGCGTTTCACTCAGGCAGTGCTGAACGCTGTCTGTGCGTTTCACTCAGGCAGTGCTGAACGCTGTCTGTGCGTTTCACTCAGGCAGTGCTGAACGCTGTCTGTGCGTTTCACTCAGGCAGTGCTGAACGCTGTCTGTGCGTTTCACTCAGGCAGTGCTGAACGCTGTCTGTGCGTTTCACTCAGGCAGTGCTGAACGCTGTCTGTGCGTTTCACTCAGGCAGTGCTGAACGCTGTCAGTGCGTTTCACACAGGCAGTGCTGAACGCTGTCTGTGCGTTTCACTCAGGCAGTGCTGAACGCTGTCTGTGCGTTTCACTCAGGCAGTGCTGAACGCTGTCCCACGGGTTTCACTCAGGCAGTGCTGAACACTGTCCCACGCGTTTCACTCAGGCAGTGCTGAACGCTGTCCCACGCGTTTCACTCAGGCAGTGCTGAACGCTGTCCCACGCGTTTCACTCAGGCAGTGCTGAACGCTGTCCCACGCGTTTCACTCAGGCAGTGCTGAACGCTGTCCCACGCGTTTCACTCAGGCAGTGCTGAACGCTGTCTGTTCGTTTCACTCTGGCAGTGCTGAACGCTGTCCCACGCGTTTCACTCAGGCAGTGCTGAACGCTGTCCCACGCGTTTCACTCAGGCAGTGCTGAACGCTGTCCCACGCGTTTCATTCAGGCAGTGCTGAACGCTGTCCCACGCGTTTCACTCAGGCAGTGCTGAACGCTGTCCCACGCGTTTCACTCAGGCAGTGCTGAACGCTGTCTGTGCGTTTCACTCAGGCAGTGCTGAACGCTGTCCCACGCGTTTCACTCAGGCAGTGCTGAACGCTGTCCCATGCGTTTCACTCAGGCAGTGCTGAACGCTGTCCCATGCGTTTCACTCAGGCAGTGCTGAACGCTGTCCCGTGCGTTTCACTCAGGCAGTGCTGAACGCTGTCTGTGCGTTTCACTCAGGCAGTGCTGAACGCTGTCCCACGCGTTTCACTCAGGCAGTGCTGAACACTGTCCCAAGCGTTTCACTCAGGCAGCGCTGAACGCTGTCTGTGCGTTTCACTCAGGCAGTGCTGAACGCTGTCCCACGCGTTTCACTCAGGCACTGCTGAACGCTGTCTGTGTGTTTCACTCAGGCAGTGCTGAACGCTGTCTGTGCGTTTCACTCAGTCAGTGCTGAACGCTGTCTGTGCGTTTCACTCAGGCAGTGCTGAACGCTGTCTGTGCGTTTCACTCAGGCAGTGCTGAACGCTGTCCACGCGTTTCACTCAGGCAGTGCTGAACGCTTTCTGTGCGTTTCACTCAGGCAGTGCTGAACGCTGTCTGTGCGTTTCACTCAGGCAGTGCTGAACGCTGTCAGCGCGTTTCACTCAGGCAGTGCTTAACGCTGTCCCACGTGTTTCACTCAGGCAGTGCTGAACGCTGTCCCACGCGTTTCACTCATGCAGTGCTGAACGCTGTCCCACGCGTTTCACTCAGGCAGTGCTGAACGCTGTCAGCGCGTTTCACTCAGGCAGTGCTGAACGCTGTCCCACGCGTTTCACTCAGGCAGTGCTGAACGCTGTCCCACGCGTTTCACTCAGGCAGTGCTGAACGCTGTCTGTGCGTTTCACTCAGGCAGTGCTGAGCGCTGTCTGTGCGTTTCACTCAGGCAGTGCTGAACGCTGTCTGTGCGTTTCACTAAGGCAGTGCTGAACGCTGTCCGACGCGTTTCACTCAGGCAGTGCTGAACGCTGTCCCGTGCGTTTCACTCAGGCAGTGCTGAACGCTGTCTGTGCGTTTCACTCAGGCAGTGCTGAACGCTGTCTGTGCGTTTCACTCAGGCAGTGCTGAACGCTGTCCCACACGTTTCACTCAGGTAGTGCTGAACGCTGTCCCACGCGTTTCACTCAGGCAGTGCTGAACGCTGTCCCACTCGTTTCACTCATGCAGTGCTGAGCGCTGTCTGTGCGTTTCACTCAGGCAGTGCTGAACGCTGTCAGTGCGTTTCACACAGGCAGTGCTGAACGCTGTCTGTGCGTTTCACTCAGGCAGTGCTGAACGCTGTCTGTGCGTTTCACTCAGGCTGTGCTGAACGCTTTCTGTGCGTTTCACTCAGGCAGTGCTGAACGCTGTCTGTGCGTTTCACTCAGTCAGTGTTGAACGCTGTCTGTGCGTTTCACTCAGGCAGTGTTGAACGCTGTCTTTGCGCTTCACTCAGGCAGTGCTGAAAGCTGTCTGTGCGTTTCACTCAGGCAGTGCTGAACGCTGTCTGTGCATTTCACTCAGGCAGGGCTGAATGCTGTCTGTGCGTTTCACTCAGGCAGTGCAGAACGCTGTCAGCGCGTTTCACTCAGGCAGTGCTGAACGCTGTCCCACGCGTTTCACTCAGGCAGTGCTGAACGCTGTCTGTGCGTTTCACTCAGGCAGTGCTGAACGCTGTCCCACGCGTTTCACTCAGGCAGTGCTGAACGCTGTCCCACGCGTTTCACTCAGGCAGTGCTGAACGCTGTCCCACACGTTTCACTCAGGTAGTGCTGAACGCTGTCCCACGCGTTTCACTCAGGCAGTGCTGAACGCTGTCCCACTCGTTTCACTCATGCAGTGCTGAGCGCTGTCTGTGCGTTTCACTCAGGCAGTGCTGAACGCAGTCTGTGCGTTTCACTCAGGCAGTGCTGAACGCTGTCTGTGCGTTTCACTCAGGCAGTGCTGAAAGCTGTCTGTGCGTTTCACTCAGGCAGTGCTGAACGCTGTCTGTGCGTTTCACTCAGGCAGTGCTGAACGCTGTCTGTGCATTTCACTCAGGCAGTGCTGAACGCTGTCTGTGCGTTTCACTCAGGCATTGCTGAACGCTGTCCCACGGGTTTCACTCAGGCAGTGCTGAACAATGTCCCACGCGTTTCACTCAGGCAGTGCTGAACACTGTCCCACGCGTTTCACTCAGGCAGTGCTGAACGCTGTCCCACGCGTTTCACTCAGGCAGTGCTGAACGCTGTCTGTGTATTTCACTCAGGCAGTGCTGAACGCTGTCACACGCGTTTCACTCAGGCAGTGCTGAACGCTGTCCCACGCGTTTCACTCAGGCAGTGCTGAACGCTGTCTGTTCGTTTCACTCTGGCAGTGCTGAACGCTGTCCCACGCGTTTCACTCAGGCAGTGCTGAACGCTGTCCCACGCGTTTCACTCAGGCAGTGCTGAACGCTGTCCCACGCGTTTCATTCAGGCAGTGCTGAACGCTGCCCCACGCGTTTCACTCAGGCAGTGCTGAAAGCTGTCCCACGCGTTTCACTCAGGCAGTGCTGAACGCTGTCCCATGCGTTTCACTCAGGCAGTGCTGAACGCTGTCCCATGCGTTTCACTCAGGCAGTGCAGAACGCTGTCCCGTGCGTTTCACTCAGGCAGTGCTGAACGCTGTCTGTGCGTTTCACTCAGGCAGTGCTGAACGCTGTCACACGCGTTTCACTCAGGCAGTGCTGAACACTGTCCCACGCGTTTCACTCAGGCTGTGCTGAACGCTGTCTGTGCGTTTCACTCCGGCAGTGCTGAACGCTGTCTGTGCGTTTCACTCAGGCAGTGCTGAACGCTGTCTGTGCGTTTCACTCAGGCAGTGCTGAACGCTGTCTGTGCGTTTCACTCAGGCAGTGCTGAACGCTGTCCCACGCGTTTCACTCAGGCAGTGCTGAACGCTTTCTGTGCGTTTCACTCAGGCAGTGCTGAACGCTGTCCCACGCGTTTCACTCAGGCAGTGCTGAACGCTGTCCCTCGCGTTTCACTCAGGCAGTGCTGAACGCTGTCCCGCGCGTTTCACTCAGGCAGTGCTGAACGCTGTCTATGCTTTTCACTCAGGCAGTGCTGAACGCTGTCCCACGCGTTTCACTCAGGCAGTGCTGAACACTGTCCCACGCGTTTCACTCAGGCAGTGCTGAACGCTGTCCCACGCGTTTCACTCAGGCAGTGCTGAACGCTGTCTGTGTGTTTCACTCAGGCATTGCTGAACGCTGTCACACGCGTTTCACTCAGGCAGTGCTGAACGCTGACCCACGCGTTTCACTCAGGCAGTGCTGAACGCTGTCTGTTCGTTTCTCTCAGGCAGTGCTGAACGCTGTCCCACGCGTTTCACTCAGGCAGTGCTGAACGCTGTCCCACGCGTTTCACTCAGGCAGTGCTGTACGCTGTCCCACACGTTTCATTCAGGCAGTGCTGAACGCTGCCCCACGCGTTTCACTCAGGCAGTGCTGAACGCTGTCCCACTCGTTTCACTCAGGCAGTGCTGAACGCTGTCTGTGCGATATACTCAGGCAGTGCTGAACACTGTCCCACTCGTTTCACTCAGGCAGTGCTGAACGCTGTCCCATGCGTTTCACTCAGGCAGTGCTGAACGCTGTCCCATGCGTTTCACTCAGGCAGTGCTGAACGCTGTCCCGTGCGTTTCACTCAGGCAGTGCTGAACGCTGTCTGTGCGTTTCACTCAGGCAGTGCTGAACGCTGTCCCACGCGTTTCACTCAGGCAGTGCTGAACACTGTCCCACGCGTTTCACTCAGGCAGCGCTGAACGCTGTCTGTGCGTTTCACTCAGGCAGTGCTGAACGCTGTCCCACGCGTTTCACTCAGGCAGTGCTGAACGCTGTCTGTGCATTTCACTCAGGCAGTGCTGAACGCTGTCTGTGCGTTTCACTCAGTCAGTGCTGAACGTTGTCTGTGCGTTTCACTCAGGCAGTGCTGAACGCTGGCTGTGCGTTTCACTCAGGCAGTGCTGAACGCTGTTCCACGCCTTTCACTCAGGCAGTGCTGAACGCTGTCCCACGCGTTTCACTCAGGCAGTGCTGAACGCTGTCCCACGCGTTTCACTCAGGCAGTGCTGAACGCTGTCTGTGCTTTTCACTCAGGCAGTGCTGAGCGCTGTCCCACGCGTTTCACTCAGGCAGTGCTGAACGCTGTCTGTGCGTTTCACTCAGGCAGTGCTGAACGCTGTCTGTGCGTTTCACTCAGGCAGTGCTGAACGCTGTCTCTGCGTTTCACTCAGGCAGTGCTGAACACTTTCTGTGCGTTTCACTCAGGCAGTGCTGAACGCTGTCTGTGCGTTTCACTCAGGCAGTGCTGAACGCTGTCAGCGCGTTTCACTCAGGCAGTGCTGAACGCTGTCCCACGTGTTTCACTCAGGCATTGCTGAACGCTGTCCCACGCGTTTCACTCATGCAGTGCTGAACGCTGTCCCATGCGTTTCACTCAGGCAGTGCTGAACGCTGTCAGCGCGTTTCACTCAGGCAGTGCTGAACGCTGTCTGTGCGTTTCACTCAGGCAGTGCTGAACGCTGTCTGTGCGTTTCACTCAGGCAGTGCTGAACGCTGTCTGTGCGTTTCACTCAGGCAGTGCTGAACGCTGTCTGTGCATTTCACTCAGGCAGTGCTGAACGCTGTCTGTGCGTTTCACTCAGGCAGTGCTGAACGCTGTCCCACGCGTTTCACTCATGCAGTGCTGAACGCTGTCCCACGCGTTTCACTCAGGCAGTGCTGAACGCTGTCAGCGCGTTTCACTCAGGCAGTGCTGAACGCTGTCTGTGCGTTTCACTCAGGCAGTGCTGAGCGCTGTCTGTGCGTTTCACTCAGGCAGTGCTGAACGCTGTCTGTGCGTTTCACTCAGGCAGTGCTGAACGCTGTCTGTGCGTTTCACTCAGGCAGTGCTGAACGCTGTCTCTGCGTTTCACTCAGGCAGTGCTGAACACTTTCTGTGCGTTTCACTCAGGCAGTGCTGAACGCTGTCTGTGCGTTTCACTCAGGCAGTGCTGAACGCTGTCAGCGCGTTTCACTCAGGCAGTGCTGAACGCTGTCCCACGTGTTTCACTCAGGCATTGCTGAACGCTGTCCCACGCGTTTCACTCATGCAGTGCTGAACGCTGTCCCATGCGTTTCACTCAGGCAGTGCTGAACGCTGTCAGCGCGTTTCACTCAGGCAGTGCTGAACGCTGTCTGTGCGTTTCACTCAGGCAGTGCTGAACGCTCTCTGTGCGTTTCACTCAGGCAGTGCTGAACGCTGTCTGTGCGTTTCACTCAGGCAGTGCTGAACGCTGTCTGTGCATTTCACTCAGGCAGTGCTGAACGCTGTCTGTGCGTTTCACTCAGGCAGTGCTGAACGCTGTCCCACGTGTTTCACTCAGGCAGTGCTGAACGCTGTCCCACGCGTTTCACTCAGGCAGTGCTTAACGCTGTCAGCGCGTTTCACTCAGGCAGTGCTGAACGCTGTCTGTGCGTTTCACTCAGGCAGTGCTGAGCGCTGTCTGTGCGTTTCACTCAGGCAGTGCTGAACGCTGTCTGTGCGTTTCACTCAGGCAGTGCTGAACGCTGTCTGTGCGTTTCACTCAGGCAGTGCTGAACGCTGTCTCTGCGTTTCACTCAGGCAGTGCTGAACACTTTCTGTGCGTTTCACTCAGGCAGTGCTGAACGCTGTCTGTGCGTTTCACTCAGGCAGTGCTGAACGCTGTCAGCGCGTTTCACTCAGGCAGTGCTGAACGCTGTCCCACGTGTTTCACTCAGGCATTGCTGAACGCTGTCCCACGCGTTTCACTCATGCAGTGCTGAACGCTGTCCCAAGCGTTTCACTCAGGCAGTGCTGAACGCTGTCAGCGCGTTTCACTCAGGCAGTGCTGAACGCTGTCTGTGCGTTTCACTCAGGCAGTGCTGAACGCTGTCTGTGCGTTTCACTCAGGCAGTGCTGAACGCTGTCTGTGCGTTTCACTCAGGCAGTGCTGAACGCTGTCTGTGCATTTCACTCAGGCAGTGCTGAACGCTGTCTGTGCGTTTCACTCAGGCAGTGCTGAACGCTGTCCCACGCGTTTCACTCATGCAGTGCTGAACGCTGTCCCACGCGTTTCACTCAGGCAGTGCTGAACGCTGTCAGCGCGTTTCACTCAGGCAGTGCTGAACGCTGTCTGTGCGTTTCACTCAGGCAGTGCTGAGCGCTGTCTTTGCGTTTCACTCAGGCAGTGCTGAACGCTGTCTGTGCGTTTCACTCAGGCAGTGCTGAATGCTGTCCCACGCGTTTCACTCAGGCAGTGCTGATCGCTGTCTGTGCGTTTCATGCTGGGTCTGCCAATGTGAAATTGCAGTCTGGCCCCGATTGCGGGCAGCGGTCGGCTCCTCGACTGCTTCTATCCACCCCTGCCGAGCCCACCGAGGTGGGGAAATTCCTGGCCTTAGAAATGATATGGAAGGAAGGAAGGGCAGTGACATTAACCAGCAATAACACAATCTCAGCAGCAAGAAAGAGCATAACAAACAGACCGATTAACAAAATCTATTAGGGTAGGAAGGGAGCTGTCACGTTAATAAAGTGCAGACACCAAATAGGTGAAAGCAAGTTGAGAAAGAAACATTGAGGCAGATATAATAAATGGGCAAAAAGCCGAGAATTATAGTCATTAGGGATTTCAGCTACGTCTAATTAAAATGGTGAAAGGAAAGAGAGTATGGAGATTTTACCGAATATGTGAAACTCTTGACTGACCAAAAATTTAAGAAACCCAACAAAGGCGGAACTATTGTAAGACGAGGAATGGGAAAGGATCCAAAGCAGATGAGAGTAGTGAATATGGCAGAACATCTCAGAAGTAGTGATTAAAATATCAGAAGGTTTATGCTAATTATTGAGTGAGAGAGTTAAGTAGTAAAAGATTGGGAATTAGAAGAAAGCTAAAGGATGTTAACTGAAGAAAAATACCGTAAAGAGGGAGAATAATAATGGAGAATTTCCCACTGCCACATGTCAGGAGGCTAATTTTAATACTGTAGCATCTCATTATAAGGCCTGCTCTCTGGAACCATACCCCACGCTGGATCATCCTGGCAATCACGCCATGTTTCACAACTGTACATATGCAACGTGCATCTGGTGGGCTGCACTTCAATCACACCTTCGAGGTGTGTTTGCCTACCTTGCTTCGGGCATCACTTGCAGTCATCAGCGCCAGCTTCACAGATGGCACCACATCACTTTTAGGGGGTCTCACAGGCAGGTCTCTACCTACCAGACCAGCCACTAGGCAGGGCTGGCTTTTCAGTGACTGCAGGGCTAGGACTTGCTTGGGGAAGGGGGAGAAGTGGCCTCAGGGAAGGGAAGAGGCTGCAGGATGAGAGATGTACTGGGGATGGAGGGCATCCCAGGGTGTGTATGGGGCACATGTTGATCAGTGCAAGTGGCCTCGATGGTGAGGGCTGAGGAGGCAGTCTCCAGAGGAGAAGAGGCCAGATGGAGATGTGAGGGTGTGTGAGAGAGTGAGTGGTGATGTCCCTTGAACTGGCAGTGAGTGAGATGCCAGTGAATGTGTGATGGGCTTGTGAGTGTGAGTTTAGAGTGATGAGATGGTTGCCTTACCCTGGTGGAATGGATGAGATCATTCACCCTCTTTCTGCACTGGATGGCCAACCCCTTCTGTGCAGCATTGGCACTGACCACCACTGCCATCGCCTCCCAAGCCGGGGTGGTGAGATTGCTGGACCTCCTGCAGTCAGAGTGGGGGTGGAGGACGTCATTGACAGCCTCCAAAAGGCATTCCAGTGATGGGTCACTGAACTCTTCTTGGCTTTCAGGGCCATGTCTTCACTGGAGCTGTCCTGGGCTGTAAGCTGTGAGAACTATGTGTGCGGCTGCAGTTTAAATATGGCACCGGAGTGAGGAAGCAGTGATGTAACGTTATGGGGGGCGGTTCAGAGGCTGCCAACCAGCGAGACAGCATGTTCCCTGTGGCTGCATAATTAATGAGGTGGGATTGGGACAATACAACATGAAAACCTGCAATTGCAGCCAGCGGGTATAATGTTGTTCTTCACGCCTGCTACTGCACTTCGTGCAAATCTGGGATGATTCGCCCACAATGTATTTATGAGCAAGAAGGGAATACAGGGATATGGGGTAGGAAAAGATAATTAGAGATGGAGAAGGTTCACTTGAATGATTAACATTAGAAAGAAGGACTTACATTTACTTTTTATGTCCTTTAAACATCTCAAAATGCTTTAAAACCAATTTTTGTTTTGAAGTGTAGTCATCATTCTAATGTAGGAAATGTGGCAACCAACTAGCGCACAGCAAGCTCCCACAAACAGCAATGTGATAACGACCCAGATCATCTGTTTTTGTGATCTTGATTAAGGGATGAATGTTGGGCAGGACACTGGGGAGAACTCCCTGCTCTTTTCTTCAAAATTGTGCCCTGGGATTTTTTACATCCACTGAAAAAGGCAGACAGGGGCCTTGGTTTAACACCTCGTCTCAAAGACAGCTCTTTCAAAATTGCAGCATTCCCTCAGTACTGCACTGGAGTGCCAGCTTGATTTCTGTGCTCAGGCCCCAGTGTGCTCTTGAACCCTGAACCTTGTGAGTCAGCAGGAAGAGGGTAGTTGACTGAGACCAGCATAAACCCAATAGATCAAATGGTCTGTTTTAGTAAATGTGCTGCTGGTTTAATGTAATATTTTTACTGCATTGAATATCACCCTTTGGTTCAAATATGCAACAATAAGACAAAGAGGAATAAGGAAATCTTCACCAAGGAATTCAAAAATTGTCTGATGGAGACCAGGACTGGATATTTAAGCAACAGCTAGCTGCAATAATGAAAAGCCAGGAGGTCTGTGTGGATTACTGACAGACTCTGTATACATAATGCACTTTATAAAGCATAGATATTAATATCATTCCTGTGGAAATCAGTTCCATCACAATAGTGCTGAAGTCAACATTTATTTTTCTTTCAAGTGATTTTTTTCTTTGAAGTGCTGTGACTCAATTCTTGCTTTGGAGTCAGAAAGTTGTGGGTTCTAGACTATCTTCAAGATTTCAGCACAGAAGCCTAGGCTGATACTCCAGTGCAGAACTGAGGGAGTGCTGCACTGTGGCCATATTTCACATATGACAGAAGGCCCATCTTCCCTTTCAGGTGAATATAAAAGATCCCATAACACCATCTCAAAGAAGAACAGTGGAGATATCCCCATTATCTAGACCAATCCCTCAAAAAACATCATTAGAACAATTGATCTGTTCATTATCACTTTGCTGTTTGTGGGATCTTGCTGTGCACATATTGGCTGCCACGATTCCTACATTACAACAGTGATTACACTTGAAGTAATCTAATTGGCTGTAATCCACTTTGGCACATCCTCTGGTCATGAAAGGTGCTAGATAAATGCAAAGCTTTCAGCGAGTTGGGAATATATTTGGGAAGACACTAACCTAAATGTTGGTGCAACTGCATCAATGAGCTGCCAACAATGAAGATACTGTCAATGTATCTGATATGAGAGAACACTTCATTCTGCAGAGACTGCATCTGCTATTTCAAAGTGCGAAGGTTGGCTGCACCAGCAATAAATAGCACTGTTCCTCATGCTTCTGTGACCCGTGTTAAATTAGTTTCTTCTAATAATAACTTCTTAAACATGAGAAATCGCAGCACTGGGAGGTTGATGGATAATGGATTCAATAATTGCTTTCAGTAATTGTTCTCCTGCCTGAGGTTATAGCAACATGCAGAGTTCATCAAGGGATGTGTCTGAAACTAGCTCAACAAAAATAGCTAGCCTTCCATCGGTGACAGCAAGAGAGATAAGGGCCTGGATTTTTACCCTGGGATTGAGATCCTGATAATGGGATAATTTCTGTGTCTCAACTCTGCACAACATTGTTGTGACACTCTCACCTTCCAGCACTGAGGGAGCTGTAGATACAGGTGAGATAGAGGGCGCCTCAACATGGAGACAGCCACTCAGTCCTTTATCAGATTGTCCCAGCTGCCAGATTGCCCTCATGCTGCACTGGGGGGGGGGCAGGCTGCTGCTACTGTGCCAGGCACAACCCCTCTCCCTAACCCAGTATGCTTCCAGGGGGCTGCTTCCTCTCTATAGCCATGGTTTGGTCACATGCAGGGGGTCCACCTGCCAACTAAAATTCAGTCAGTGCGGGAAAGGGGCCTTAATAGGAGCAATGTACAGTACCTCTTTTTCTAGGTGTGAATGAAGGCAGTTTGATTTACTCACTGCCTGATTTTCCTTTCCATCAACTTCAGTAGTTTGAAATTCTGAGATGGTGTGAAGCAGGCTGTCTATACACTAGGCCCGGTTCTGGAATACTGTCCATCACCAATTTCACCCCAAAGAATTCCAGTGGTAATACTTGGCAAAGAGGAGGGAATTCATCAGGTAACCCTGTCCATGCCCATCCCTCGATCAAAACTGATTAACTGATCATCTTTCTCAGTTGCTGCATGTGAAACCTTGTTATACACAAACTGACTGCAGGTAAAAGCAAAATACTGCAGATGCTGGAAATCTGAAACAAAAACAAAAATAGCTGGAAAAACTCAGCAGGTCTGGCAGCATCTGCGGAGAGGAACACAGTTAGCGTTTTGAGTCCACATGACTCTTCAACAGAACTAAAAAAATATAGAAATGTGGTGAAATATAAGCTGGTTTAAGGGGGGGTGGGACAAGTAGAGCTGGATAGAGGGCCAGTGATAGGTGAAGATAACCAAAAGATGTCATAGACAAAAGGACAAAGGGGTGTTGATGGTGGTGATATTATCTAAGGAATGTGCTAATGGTCAGTTTAAGGGTAGAAAGCAGGTCGAGCAAGTGGCAGTTGTTCGCTTAAATATTAATATCAAGCACACCTCAAATGTAATTAATTTCCTGTGAAGTGCTTTAGGATGGACTAAGGATGCAAAAGGTGCAAACTGCAAGTATTTTGATTCAACTTGTATATTTGTACAACTACAGGCACTCTGGCACTTAAACATCTGCATGATACAGAACATCTGTCTCACACCATCTCTGAACTTCTCTACTGAAGTGAATGGAAAGGAAAATCAGCACCTGAGTAAATCACTTCACTTCCTCCCAGTTTGTATTATTGACCTTACACCGCTTCAAGGAGGAGGCAGTGACACAGGGGTAACAATGCTGGACGAGTAATCCAGAGCCCAGGCTAATGCTCTGGGGACAAATCCCACCATGACATCTGGTGGAGTTTAAACTCAATTAACAAATCCGGAATTAAAAGCTAGTCTCAATAATGGAGACAATAAAACCATTATTAATTTTTGAAAAATCGAGCTGGTACACTAATCTGCCATCCTTACCTGGTCTGGCCTACGTGTGACTGACGCACAGCAATGTGGCTGACACTTCAATGCCCTCTCGAATGATTGAGCGAGCCACTCAGTTGTATCAAACTACCACAGAGTCTAAAAGCAATGAAAATGGACAGACCACCCAGCATCAACCTGGGCACCAGAAATGACAATGACAAACTCAGCCCTGTCGACCCTGCAAGCTCCTCCTTACTAACATCTGGGGGCCAATGCCAAAATTGGGAGAGCTGTCTCACAGACTAGTCAAGCAACAGCCTGACATAGGCATCCTCATGGAATCATACCTTACAGATAATGTCCCAGACACCACCATCACCACCCCGGGTATGTCCAATCCCAACGGCAGGACAGGCCCAGCAGAGGTGGGGGCACAGTGGTATACAGTCGGGGGGGAGATGCCCTGGGAGTCCACAACATTGACTTTGGACCCCATGAAGTCTCATGGCATCAGCTCAAACATGGGCCAGGAAACCTTCTGCTGATTACCACATACCGCCCTCCCTCAGCTGATGAATCAGTGCTCCTCCATGTTGAGCACCACTTGGAGGAAGCACTGAGGGTGGCAAGAGCACAGAATGTACTCTGGGTGGGGGACTTCAGTGTCTATCACCAAGAGTGGCTCGGTAGCACCACTACTGACCGAGCTGGCCAAGTCCTAATTGACATAGCTGCTAGACTGGGTCTGCGGCAGGTGGTGAGGGAACTAACAAGAGGGAAAAACATACTTGGCTTCATCCTCACCAACCTGTCTGCTGCAGATGCATGTGTGCATGGCAGTGACCACCATGCAGTCATTATGGAGACAAAGTCCTGTAATCACATTGAGGATACCCTCCATCGTGTTGTGTGGCACTACCACCGTGCTAAATGGGATAGATTTTGAACAGATCTAGCAGCTCAAGACTGGGCATCCATGAGGTGCTGTGGGCCATCAGCAGCAGCAGAATTGTACTCAAACACAATCTGTAACCTCATGGCCCGGTATATCCCCCACTCTACCATTACCATCAAGCCAGGGGATCAACCCTGGTTCAATGAAGAGAGCAGGAGGGCATGCCAGGAGCAGCACCAGGCATACCTAAAAATGGGGTGTCAACCTGGTGAAGGTATAAAGCAGGACTACTTGCATGCCAAACAGCATAAGAAGCAAGTGATAGACAGAGCTAAGCAATTCCACAACCAACAGATCAGATCTAAGCTCTGCAGTCCTTCCACATACGGTTGTGAATGGTGGTGGACAATTAAACAACTCACTGGAAGAGGCAGCTCCACAAATATCCCCATCCTCAACGATGGAGGAGCCATGCACATCAGTGCAAAAGATAAGGCTGAAGCATTTGCAACAACCTTCAGCCAGAAGTACCAAGTGGATGATCCATCTCGGCCTCCTCCAGAGGTCCCCAACATCACAGATGCTAATCTTCAGCCGATTCAATTCACTCTACCTGATATCACAAAATGGCTGAAGGCATTGGTTACTGCAAAGGCTATGGGCCCTGACAAGATTGCAGCAATAGTACTGAAGACTTGTGCTCCAGAACCAGCCGCATCCCTAGCCAAGCTGTTTGAACACAGCTATAACCCTGGCATCTACTTGGCGAAATGGAAAATTGCTCAGGTATGTCCTGTCCATAGAAACCAGGACAAATCCAACTGGCCAAGTACTGCCCATCAGCCTATTCTCGATCATCAGCAAAATGATGGAAGGTGTCGTTGACGTGTGTGTGCAGGAAGTGTGTCCAGCTGCAGCTCCTGGAAGCTCTGGTTTCAGAGATGGAACAGCGGCTGGGGACACTGTGGATCATCCGCGAGTTTGAGAGCATCGTGGATAGCATGTTTAGACAGGTGGTCACACCGCAGATGAAGGCACTTGAGGAAGGAAGGGAATGGGTGACCACCAGGCAATCCAAGAGAAACAGGCAGGTAGTTCAGGAGTCCCCTGGGGTCCCGCTCGCAAATCAGTATTCCGTTTTGGAGGCTGATGAGGCCATGGTTCCTTCAGGGATTGCGGACAGAGCCAAGATTCTGGCACCACAAGTAGCCTGTCTGTACAGGAGGGGAGGAAGGGAGGAAGAGCAATAGTAATAGGAGGTTCGATTGGGGAACAGAAAGGCGCTACTGTGGCCGTCAACATGACTCCAGGATGGTGTGTTGCCTCCCTGGTGCCAGGGTCCGGGATGTCACTGAACGGCTGCAGGGCATCCTGAAGGGGGAGGGTGATAAGGCAGAGGTCATGGTACATGTTGGTACCTATGACATAGGTAGAAAGAGGGATGAGCTCTTGCATCAAGAATTCAGGGAGTTAGGCAGTAGACTAAAAAGCAAGACCTCTCAGGTTGTAATCTCTGGATTACTCCCAGTGCCACGTGCTAGCGAGCTCAGAAATAGGAGAATAGCGCAGATGAATACGTGGTTCAGATTTGGTGCAGGAAGGAGGGTTTCAGATTCATGGGTCACTGGGACCATTTCTGAGGAAGGTGGGACCTGTACATCTGAACCTGAGTGAGACTAACATCCATGCCAGAGTGTTTGCTAGTGCTGTTGGGAGCAGTTTAAACTAATTCGGCAGGAGGAGGGGACACAGAAAGTGAGCAGAATAGGGACACATCATAATACAGTAAAACAATCAAGTCAGAGGGAGTAGAGCCGCATTAAGATTCAAGGGAATAAGGCAAGGCTGGATGGCCTCTACTTTAATACCAGGAGTATTACAGGAAAAACGGATGAGTTAAGGGTGAGGATTGACATGTGTAATTATGATATAGTAGCCATCACTGAGACGTGGTTGAGGGAAGGGAAGGAATGGCAGCTCAACATTCCGGGATGTAGAATCTTCAGGCGAGACAGGGGAGGGGATAAAAGAGGAGGAGGCATTGCATTATTAGTTAAGGAGTCAGTTACTACAGTAAGGAGACATGATATCTTGAAAGGGGCATCAAATGAAGCTTTGTGGGTAGAGCTTAGGAATAAAAAAGGGGCAACCACATTGTTGAGTGTTTATTATAGACCCCCAGATAGTCAGTGGGAAATTGAGGAGCAAATATGTGCAACATTTGCGGAGGTATGTAAAAACAGTAACAATAGGGTAATTATATTAGGTGATTTCAACTTTCCCAACATTAATTGGGATAGACATAGTGTTAAGGGATGAAATTGGTATCGCTATGGGATGGACTGATACTACCCAAACGTCCAGGCCCAAACCCATCAGCAGATACGCGGCTTGGAGGGAGGTGGAATACCGGAAGTGGACCGAACTCCAATGCCAAGGAACGTTCTGTTGAAGGGTCATGAGGACTCGAAACGTCAACTCTTTTCTTCTCCACCGATGCTGCCAGACCTGCTGAGTTTTTCCAGGTAATTCTGTTTTTGTTTTGGATTTCCAGCATCCGCAGTTTTTTGTTTTTATTTTTTTATACTGTTAAGGGCTTGGATGGAGAACTTTTTAGGTCAATATGTAAAGGGTCTAACAAGGGACGGTGCATTGCTGGACCTAATTCTGGGGAATGAAGCGGGACAGGTGGTTGAGTTGGTGGTGGGGGAGCATTTTAGTGATAGCGACCACAACATGGTACATTTTAAATTTGTTATGGACAAAGAAATAGACAAGTTGCAAAAAAATGTTTTGGATTGGGGGAGATTGGGTTTTAGTAAAATAAGGCAGGATCTGGCCAAGGTAGACTGGGAACAACTACTAGTGGGGAAATCTACAGAAGAGCAGTGGGGGGCGTTCAAAAAGGAAATGGGGAGGGTACAGGCTCAACATGTTCCCTCTAGGGTGATAGGAAGGACTAACAAGCCCAGAGACCCATGGATGACCGGAGGTATTCAGGATACGATGAGAAGGAAAAGAGAGTCTTTTAGCAGGTACAAGGGAAGCAAATCAGCAAAGGCATTAGTGGAGTACAGAAAGTGCAGGGTGGAGCTTAAGAAAGCAATTAGGAGAGCAAAGAGGGGATATGAGAAAGCTCTGGCTGGTAAAAGTAGGGAAAATCCCAAGATATTCTATAAGTATATCAAAAGGAAGAGAATAACCAGGGAAAGAGTAGGACCCATTGGGGACCAAAGGAGCAATCTATGGGTGGAGCCAGAGGACATTGCTAGAGTATTGAATGAATACTTCACATCCATCTTCACCCAAGAGAATGAGGAGGAAGGTATGGAACTCGGGGAGAGAAACTGTTAAGTTCTAGAACAAAATAATAGAGGAAGTGACAAGGTATTGGAGTGGACAAATCTCCAGGCCTGGATGATTTGTGTCCCAGACTGCTGAGGGAGGCAAGGGTGGAGATCGCAGGGGCTCTGAACCAAATTTTTAATTCCTCTCTGGCCACAGGAGAGGTGACAGAGGACTGGAGAACAGCTAATGTGGTTCTGCTATTTAAGAAGGGTTGTAGAGAAAAGCTAGGGAACTACAGGCCAGTGAGTCTCATGTCAGTGGTGGGGAAACTATTGGAGAAAATTCTGAAGGAGAGAATCTATCTCCAATTGGAGAGGCAAGGTTTGATCAGGGATAGTCAGCATAGCTTTGTCAGAGGGAGGTCATGCCTAACAAATTTGATTGAATTTTTTGAGGAGGTGACCGGTGTGTAGATGAGGGGAGTGCAGTTGATGTAGTTTATATGGATTTCAGCAAAGCCTTTGGCAAGGCCCCACATGGGAGACTTATAAAGAAGGCAAATGCACATGGGATACAGGGTAATTTGATAAGGTGGATTCAAAATTGGCTTAGTTGTAGGAGACAGAGGGTGATGACAGAAGGCTGCTTTAGTGATTGGAAGCCAGTGTCCAGTGGTGTACCACAGGGATCTGTGCTGGGTCTCTTATTATTTGTCATTTATATAAATGACTTAGGTGACTATGTGGGGGGTAGGATTAGTAAGTTTGCGGATGACACACAGATTGGCCGGGTGGTTAACAGTGAGGTTGAGTATCTTGGGCTACAGGAAGATATAGATGGGATGGTCAGATAAGTGGCAGATGGAATTTAACCCTGAAAAGTGTGAGGTGATACACTTTGGAAGGAGTAATTTGACAAGGAAGTATTCAATGAACGGCATGACAATAGGAAGTTCTGAGGAACAAAGGGACCTTGGCGTGTGTGTCCATAGATCTCTGAAGGTGGAGGGGCATGTTAATGGGGTGGTGAAAAAGGCATATGGGACACTTTCCTTTGTCAATCGAGGCATAGATTACAAAAGTAGGGAGGTCATGTTGGAGTTGTATACAACCTTGGTGAGGCCACAGCTGGAGTACTGTGTGCAGTTCTGGTCGTCACATTATAGGAAGGATGTGATTGCACTGGAGGGGGTGTAGAGGAGATTCACCAGGATGTTGCCTGGGATGAAACATTTAAGTTATGAAGAAAGGTTGGATAGACTTGGGTTGTTTTCATTGGAGCAGAGAAGACTGAGGGGCGACCTGATCGAGGTGTACAAGATTATGAGGGGCATGGACAGGGTGGATAGGGAGCAGCTGTTCTCCTTAGTTGAAGGGTTAGTCACGAGGGGACATAGGTTTAAGGTGAGGGGCAGGAGGTTTAAGGGGGGATGTGAGGAAAAAATTTTTTACCCAGTGGGTGGTGACGGTCTGGAATGTGCTGCCTGGGAGGGTGGTAGAGGCGGGTTGCCTCACATCCTTTAAAAAGTACCTGGATGAGCACTTGGCACATCATAACATTCAAGGCTATGGGCCAAGTGCTGGTAAATGGGATTAGGTAGGTAGGTCAAGTGTTTCTCACGTGTTGGTGCAGATTCAATGGGCTGAAGGGCCTCTTCGCACTGTATGATTCTGTAAAAAAAAACAGTGCTATCAAGCGGCACTTGCTTAGCAATAACCTGCTCACTGACACCCAGTTTGAGTTCCGCCAGGTTCACTCAGCTCCTGACGTCATTACAACCTTGGTTCAAATATGGACAAAAGAGAACTCCTGAGGTGAGGTGAGAGTGACTGCCCTTGACATCAAGGCAGCATTTGACTGAGTGTGGAATCAAGGAGCCCTAGCAAAACTGGAGTCAATGGGAATCAGGGCGAAAACTCTCCGCTGGTTGGAGTCATACCTAGCACAAAGGAAGATGGTTGTGGTTGTTGGAGGTCAGTCATCTCAGCTCCAGGACATCACTGCAAGAGTTCCTCAGGGTAGTGTCCTCGGCCCAACCATCTTCAGCTGCTTCATCAATGACCTTCCTTCCATTATAAGGTCAGAAGTGAGGATGTTCGCTAATGATTGCACAATGTTCAGAACCATTCACGACTCCTCAGATACTGAAGCAGTTCATGTCCAAATGCAGAAACCCTGGACAATATCCAGGCTTGGGTTGACAAGTGGGCAGTAACATTCACGCCACACAAGTGTCAGGCAATGACCATCTCCAACGAGAGAATCGAAGCATCGCACCTTAACATTCTATGGCATTAGCATCACTGAATCCCCCACTATCAACATCCTGGGGGTTACCATTGACCAGAAACTGAACTGGACTCGCCTACAGGAGCAGGTCAGAGGCTAGGAATTGTGCAGAAAGTAACTCACCTCTTGACTCCCCAAAGCTCATCCACCATCTACAAGAGCACAAGTGACAGGGTGTGATGGAATATTCTCCACTTGTCTGGATGGACAATAGAGTAATAATGGTCGACTTGAATCTGCATATGGACTGAGCAAACCAACTGAGCATGAATGTTGTTGAAGATGAGTTTCTGGAGTGTATTAGGGATGGTTTTCTAAAGCAGTGTGTTGAGTAGCCAACTTGAGGGCAGGCTATTTTAGATCTAGTATCATGTAACAAGAAAGGGCTATTTAATAATCTTGTTGTAAAATAACCTTTCGGGATGAGTGACCATAATACGATCGAATGTCATGTTATGTTTGAAAGTGAGGTAGTTCACCCTGAAGCAAGGGTGTTAAAGTTGAATAAAGGAAATGATGAAGGCATGAGGGACAAATTGGCTGAGGTGGATTGGGAAAATACATTAATTGGTCTTTAGAATTCTCTATCCCAGAGGGCCATGGGAGCTCAATCATTGAGTATGTTTAAGGCAGAGGTTGATAGATTTCTGATTAAAGAGTAATGGGGATAGTGCAGGTAAAAGGCATTGAAGTGTTCAATCAGCCATGAATTTATTGAATGGTGGAGCAGGCTTGATGGGCTGAATGGCCTCCTCCTGTTCCTATGTTCCTATGAGTGCAGCTCAAGCAATACTTAAGAAGCTTGACACCATCCAGGACAAAGCAACTTGTTTGATTGGCTACCCATCCACCATCTTAAACATTTACTCCCTGCATGACCAACACACAGTAGCAGCAGTGTGTACCATCTACAATATGCCCTGCAGGAACTCACCAAGGCTCCTTAGACAGCACCTCCCAAGCCCATGACCTCTACCACCTAGAAGGGCAAGGACAACAGGTGCATGGGAACACCACCGCCTGGAAATTCCCCTCCAAGCCGCTTATCATCCTGACTTGGAAATATTTCACCATTCCTTCACTGTCACTGGGTCAAAATCCTGGAACTCCCTCCCTAACAGCACTGTGGGTGTACCTACACCACATGGACTGCAGCAGTTCAAGAAGGCAGCTCACCACCACCTTCTCAAGGGCAACTAGGGATGGGCAGCAAAACTCTGATCCAGCCAGCGATGCCCATATCCCATGAGCGAATAATTTTTTAAAAAGGTTGACAGGGCCTCTGTTCAACTTTTCAATGAAAGGACATAGGTCCTGATGTTAACCTGGAGATTGCCTGCACCATGGCAGGCCTAGCAGCTGGCAAGACTGACGATCATTACCGAAGCTCCTCATATGAGTCATTTTGGACAAGGCTTCAACTGCCAGGCACTGCATTGACTGCCTGACCAGAAGGCAGGAAGGAACCAGGTGGCACAAGGTCATGGCCCCTAACCCAGGGGGGGCTTCTACCACTGGAACACGTTGTGGGGTAATGCTCCAGGCTATGATTGGGCTGTGGGGACATCAGGGCCATGGTTGGGGCTGGGCGGAGTGGGGGCAGATCTAAAGGCTTCTTTGGGCTGGAGAAAGGCATTCCTGCTCCTCATGGTCCTTATGGAGCTTTGCAAGTAGCTGGTTTTCCACACATACTTCAGGAGGTTGATGCCTCCCACCTCAGCCAGCTGATCATGCAAGCCCCCCCTACCCTGCACGTTACCCCTCCTCCCCCATCCCACTCCATCTCAGCCAGCTGATCATGCAAGCCTCCCCTACCCTGCACGTTACCACTCCTCCCCCAACCCACCCCACCTCAGCCAGCTGATCATGCAAGCCCCCCACTACCCTGCACGTTACCACTCCTCCTCCATCCCACTCCATCTCAGCCAGCTGATCATGCAAGCCCCCCCCTACCCTGCACGTTACCCCTCCTCCTCCATCCCACTCCATCTCAGCCAGCTGATCATGCAAGCCCCCCCTACCCTGCACGTTACCACTCCTCCTCCATCCCACCCCACCTCAGCCAGCTGATCATGCAAGCCCCCCACTACCCTGCACGTTACCGCTCCTCCCCCATCCCACTCCACCTCAGCCAGCTGATCATGCAAGCCCCCCCCTATCCTGCACGTTACCGCTCCTCCCCCATCCCACTCCACCTCAGCCAGCTGATCATGCAAGCCCCACCTATCCTGCACGTTACCACTCCTCCTCCATCCCACTCCACCTCAGCCAGCTGATAGCGTAAACTCCCCCTCCCCCCGTCCACCCCCCTGTTCCACCACCAGCCAAAAGTTTAGTTTAAGTCATGGCACTAATGATGTCATCGGGTCATGACTTCAGCAAATCCTGAGTGAATTAACAGCTGGATGAGGATGTTTAAAAACATTGGAGATGGCGTGTTGGAAACTGACCTTTGAGATGGCGATGGAGATGGCGTGTTGGAAACTGGCTATTTAATAAAAATGAATGAATTCTGTCAGGAAAAAGCTACAAAAGCTTTTTATAATCCACACCTGGCTGATCAAAGCTACTTTAGTGACCATTCTCACTGTAATGAGCGTACTTCCCACCCCCACATTAAAAAAATCTCTCACATGTTATCAAGTACACTGAAGGAATCTGAATATATTATTTTCAACATAAAACTCAATGTTTGAATGCTAAAAATGAGCCATTGCCTTTGCTGCAATACTTTTAAAAAGTTGCCAGAGTATTTTCCACCAAATCTGCTTACATTGAAGTGGGTAAGTGACTCATAGGATGGGAAACTAACACCCGAAGGTCATATCACATCATTTGCCTAAATTTGGCTAAGACAATTTCGCACCCTAAAAACACTGCACAGTTTGCTTCATTGCAAAACTTTCCAAAATGGGCAACATATTGAGGTACAAAATTGTGTCATTGTGATTTATCTGCAGCCAACCTCATTATCAAAACAATGGGATATTTCCTTTGGTTGTTGAGAATTAGGCCAGGGCTTTCCGGACCTATTGTGGTGGGACTGTGAATATAGTGTGGGAGATTTCCTGTCTTTGCTATTTCCAGCAAAATATAAAAACCTTTTAAGGGAAAACATTGGTGGAACTAATAATGAGAGAAAATCTTGCCCCACGTTTACAATTTCACTTACGCATTAAGACCAGAGGAAATCATATTGCCGACTTTTCTAAAAATTGTAGTCAAAACATTACAATCAGATTGCATAATGGTTTGGATCTGGGAAGTGTTGTATGAAGGATTAACAGATGGGATATGCTAATGTATGACATTGATGATGGTCTATCACTCACATCAGTTAATCATGTGTTAGACTCTCTCTAGCGAGACAGGTTGGAACCATGCCTAGGAGCAGCTTGCCTACACTGTAACCAAGTGCTAAACTGATACTAGAGTATGTCCATGGTCTGTCTGAGAACCAAGTCTCATGCCTAGAGTCCAAGGTATAAGGACACATTAGATCAGGATGGAGCAAGTAAAGGAAGTATTCCCTCTGCTTTATTAGAGCATTAAATAGCATTACAAAGTATTTTTAACACAGAAACAAACCACTCAGCCCTATAGGCCCAATGCTGGTGTTTACCTTCTATATGAACCTTCTTCCATCCTTCATTATCCAAAAACCCATCTGGTTCATTAATGCCCTTTAGGGACTGAAATCTGCCGTCCTTACCCGGTCTCATCTACATGTGCCTCCAGACCCACAGCAACGTGGTTGACTGCTAAATGGCCTAGCATGCCACTCAGTTCTAGGGCAGTAGAGATGGGCAATAGAGAGTGTCCTTGACACTCCCACATATTTTACAATTGTATTTAATGCTAGATGGGAGGAGCTTGTAGAATGGGAAGTCAAATGTTTTCACTGAACTAAAGTATCATCCCACTGTAAACTGAGCCTTTGACTAGGGCCCAAGTTGACCACTGTGTGAATGCATTAAAGAAGACTTACAATTACATGGCGCCTTTCACAATCTTAGGATATCCCAAAGTGTTTTACAGCTAATGAAGTCCATTTGAATTATAATTAGAAACCATAGAAACCATAGAAAAGTTACAGCACAAAAGGAGGTCATTTGGCCCATCTTGTCCATGCCAGCCCGAGGACACCCAGGTGCCCTTTCTAATCCCACCTTCCTGCACATGGCCCATAGCCCTGCAGTTTACAGCACTTTAGGTGCAGATCCAGGTACTTTTTAAAAGAGTTTAAAGTTTCTGCCTCTACCACCAACTTGGGCAGCGAATTCCAGACACCCACTACCCTCTGCGTAAAAAAGCTCTTCCTCATGTCCCCCCTACACCTTCTGCCACTTATCTTGAATCTATGTCCCCTCGCTCTAGAATTCTCCACCAAGGGAAATAATTACTGTTGTAATTTAGGAAACACACAGCAAGTTGTGCACAGAAGAATAAAATGAAAACTAAAAGGGTAAAAGGAGGGTGGTCGGCAGGCCAGGTGAAGCATTGATCACACTCCACAATCAAACATGGCGTCTGTTTATCCGGCAGCCTGCACAGTAAGATCCCATAAACAGCAGTGAGATGATGACTGGATCATTTGGCTCAGTACCGTTGGTCAAGGGATAAATATTGACCCAGGAGACCGGGGTGGGCGTAACTCCCCTGTTCTTCTCTGAGATAGTGTCATGAAATCTTTCATGTCCACGTGAGAGGGCAGATGGGAGCTTGGTTTAAATGTTATTGCAGAAAATTCAAAGGTTATTGTGGAAAATAAAAGCTCAGGCTGTAGGGGGTAACATATTGGCATTGATAGAAGATTTACTGGCTAACAGGAAGTAGCATGTTGGCATAAATGGGTCTTTTTCAGGTTGGCAAGATGTGACGAGTGGTGTGCCACAGGGATCAGTGCTGGGAACTCAACTGTTTACAATTTATATAAATGACTTGGATGAAGGGATGGATGGGATGGTTGCCAAAGTAAGTTGTGAAGAGGACATAAGGAAGCTACAGAAAGACAGATAGGTTAATTGAGTGGGCAAAGACCTGGCAAATGGAATATAATCTAGGAAAATATGTAAAACATGAACAGAATTACCTGGAAAAACTCAGCAGGTCTGGCAGCATCGGCGGAGAAGAAACTGATGCTGCCAGACCTGCTGAGTTTTTCCAGGTAATTCTGTTTTTGTTTTGGATTTCCAGCATCCGCAGTTTTTTTGTTTTTAGGAAAATATGTAATCGTCCATTTTGGCAGGAAGAATAAAAGGAGAAGCATATTATCTAAATGATAGGAGATTGCAGAGCTCCGAGATTCATAGGGATCTGGGTTATTGCATGAGTCGCAAAAGGCTAGTCTACAGGTACAGCAGGTAATTAGGAAAGCTAATAGAATGTGAGGGGAAGTGAATACAAAAGCAGGGAGGTTATGCTTCAGTTATGCAGGGCACTAATGAGACCACATCTGGAGTGTTGTGTACAGTACTGGTCACCTTACTCAAGGAAGAATGTAAATGTGTTGAAAGCAGTTCAGAGAATGTTTACCAGACTAATACCAGGAATGGGTGGGTTGTCTTATGAGAGAAGGTTGGACAAGTTAAGCTTGTATCCACTGGAATTTAGAAGAGTAAGAGGCAACTTGATTGAAACATATAAGATTGTGAGGCCCCCACAGGATGGATGTGGAAAGGATGTTTCCTCTTGTGGGAGAACCCAGAGCTAGGGGTCACTGATTAAAAATAAGGGGTTGCCTATTTAAAATGGAGATGAGGCAACATTTTTTTCTTTCAAAGGGTCATGAGTTTTTGTGACTCTGTTCCTGGAAATGTGTTGGAAGCAGAGTCTTTGAATGTTTTTAAGGCAGAGGTGGATAGATTCTCGGTAAACAAGAGGGTGATAGGTTATTGGCAGAAGGTGGGTTGCAGACTTAAGGTTACTGCCAGATCAGCCATGATTATTAAATGGTGGAGCAGGCTCGAGGGGCCGAATGGCCTACTCCTGCTCCTTGTCCATATGTTTGTAAAATCTCACCTGAGATTTCAACAATGGAGCTTTTGTGCAGTCCCTGTGCTGGGAGCGCTAGCCTAGATTTTGTGTTCAAGTTTCTCAAGTTAACCATCCTCTAGTTTGTACTGTCGAGCTTTCTCATTTTGGTTGATTGTGTTCTCATTCTGTTTCTGCATTCTGTGCAAGATATTTATAATTGTACAACACAGACAGATAAGTGGTTAAGAGGTTTCCAGAGAGGGGGATGCTAACCTGAGGCGGTGGGTGGGTCGGGGGAGGGAGGAAAGAGCAGTGGGCTTCCTACCCTGATCTTCCTAGGAGACCACAGGCAAACCTGACAGGTTTGGTGGGCAGTCTCCCCCACATGGCGAGTTACCCGTCTGCTGTTGGTATTCAACCAGCTCTGAAGGAGTAAGGACTTCAATTGGCTCCCAGGTGGGAAGGCCGCCTCAAGCCTTCCTGCCTCAGACTTGATTTGAAGAAGGCAGGCAGGCGATGGGATCCTCCTCCCTGCACCCACCTGCCCAAACACACAGCCCCCCCAACCTTAGAACTCACCACCAGTTGGGGCATTAAATTTCACCTTATATTCCCCCACAGAACTGAGATTTTTACATGAGACTGGAGTCCTCTAATATTTTTATAGGAAAAGCAATGGACTATCTTTCACTTTAGAGACTATTTTCACAATTGATCGCTACTGTAGGACACTACAAGGGAATTAAGGATTATCGGGTCAGGGCAGGAAAGCGGAGTTAAAGCCACAGTCAGATCAGCTATGATCTTACTGAACGATCAAGCAGGTTCGAGAGGTCGAATGGTCTACTCCTACCCCTGTTTCTTATGTTCTTATTGCATTATTTAATGGACACCTTTTATAAACAATTTCACAACAGCCATGGCCTTGATCAGTCCAATGCATTAGGGCCATTCAGATTGGTGTGATCTTGCCAGTGAAGAGACAATGGATTAAGTGCTTATTCTGTGAATTTTGAGAAGAAGCAATAGTGTATTGATAACTCACTGGGTAGAGGAGGATTTGTTAAGCACTCTACCTCTCTCTCTCTCTCCCTTTCTTCAAAAACTTTGTTAGAACTCCTACATCTTGCTTAATCTCTCTTCCTCTGCTGGCACTCATTCCCTTCATGCTGAATACTCTAAGATGTCCTCCTCAGCTGTGAGTGGCACTATACAAGTTCAAGTTGCCTTTGTTGTCATATCAGAAATCAGCTTAAAGACCTTAACTAGTTTAAACATAATTAGGCTTGACCAGAAGTCATTAAGCCAACAGACAAGAAAGGTCCCAGTTTCAAAGCCAGGCCTTTGCTGAATATGCCGATCTTTCAAGGCAAAGTTACAAGAACCACAATCAGTCTCATAAGTTTGCTCTTTCCTCCTAGCCTTGCATTTAGTTCCTTTCATTTATTTATCCAATCCCTTTTAAAAGTAAACTATTGAATCTATCTGGCAGTGCATTGCACATTGCAACTCACTGCATAAAGAAATGTCTCCTTATCTCCCCTCTAAATTCTTCATATTGATGACCCCCATTTAGTTAATGTGTATAACTGGAGCAGCTCCTGAAAATGCTTCCTGCCTGGAAAAATGAACTTATCAATCATCTCGAGCTATGCTTCTTGTCACTGAGCCCTGCACTTTTCAGAGACTCAACAGAGAGAGAACAAATGAACCATTACACTCCACAACAAAAGATCCTAATTTAACCCCTAGAAAAATGGAAGGGTTCTGACATTTTAAACAAAAGAGAAAAGATGGAACTTAATTATTAATTAGTTTTTTTTGCAGTGACGTTAGCTCATTGCTGAATATTTTAGGGCCTATTGATTGCAGAAGAGAAGCTGTTATAGACCTTTCCATTCATGGTGACGTTTAAGTCACATCAAGTTATACAGATGCTTCATCAATGATACATTCTTCTGTTGAGGCACAATACCAGGCCTTGTTCTAGGGTTTCATTAATATTGTGCCCACTCAGTGACACTGAAAACCAATCTGCCCAGCTCAGTGACAATTGAGGTCAGCCACAGCTGACAGACTGCCAGAAACCTCTTTGAATTTTAATACTAATGAAATGAACTCTCAACAGCATTTTTTCTTCTTGGTCTTAACAAGTGGTAGATCCATTATTAATCTCTACTGCTCACAACTTTAGCATATACCCGTTGCTGTGTAATAATGTGTGATGGTGTAGGAACATTATAGTAAAGAACATCACAAAACACTGAGAGAAAAACAAAATACTGAGGATGCTGGAAATCTGAAACAAAAACATAAAATGCTGGAAAAGCATTTAGACCTGCTGAATTTTTTACAAAACACTGAGAATGTCTCTCAGATCAGATCTCGCTGTCAGATCAGCTCGGTTTTGTTCCATTGTGTCTCAGTGTGTTACCACTGAGCTTAGCCCAAATAAAACTGAGGGCATGTTTGGTCAAAAGTTGAATCACTGACTAGACTCTGCCCTGCTGTTGGGATGCCTTTGTGATACATCGTGCAATCACCTACTGTTCTGTCAGTGACTGGCAGGAGTATAACAAAATGCTGGCACCTGGTGTCGAGTGTTGGCATATGCTTATCGCCACTGACGCTTTGCCTCCTGAAGCTCGGTTAGAAACCACAGTTAGTGACAGCCGGTCTCTGCACCACCCCAGTCCTGCAGTGTAGCTGCTGGTATAACCGGAACATAGGAGCAGAAGGAGGCCATTCAGCCATCGAGCCTGTTCTGTCATTCAGTGTGATCATGGCTGATCATCCACTTCAAAACCTTTTCCCCACACTATCCCCTTATTCCTTTGTATCATAGGTATTTAGAAATCTGTCAGTCTCTGCTTTAAACACACGCAATGACTGAGCTCCCACAGCCTCCGGGGCAGACAATTCCAAAGATTCACAAACCTCTGAGTAAAAAAATTCTCCTCATCTTGATCCTAAGTAGCTTCCTCCTTATTTTGAAATGTGTCCCCTGGTTCTAGCTTCCCCAACCGGGAAAATATCTTATCTGTATCTACCCTGTCTATTCCTTTCAGCATTTTGTAGGTTTCAATGAGATAAAGCCTAAGTGGGATTTGAACTTGTGACCTCGGGGCTATTAGTCCAGTATGCTTTTTTAATTCATTCACAGTATCAGGGCATCGCTGGCTAGGCCTATCCCTAGTTGCCCTTCAGAAGGTGATGGTGAGCTGCCCTCTTGAACTGCTGCAGTCCATGTGGTGTAGGTACACCCACAGTGCTGTTAGGAAGGGAGTTCCAGGATTTTGACCCAGCGACAGTGAAGGAACAGCGATATATTTCCAAGTCAGGATGGTGAGTGGTTTGGAGGGGAACTTCCAGGTGGTGGTGTTCCCATGTGTCAGCTGCCCTTGTCCTTCTAGATGTTTGTGGTCGTGGATTTGGTAGGTGCTGCCTCAGGCATCTTGGAAGGTTTCTGCAGTGCATTTTGTAGACGGTACACACTGCTGCTACTGTGCATCAGTGATGGAGGGAGCGAGTGTTTGTGGATGTGGTGCTAATCAAGCGGGCTGCTTTGTCCTGGACGGTGTCAAGCTTCTTGAGTGTTGTTGGAGCTGCACTCATCCAGGCAAGTGGAGAGTATTCCATCACAATCCTGACATGTGCCTTGAAGTTGATGGACAGGTTTTGGGGAGTCAGGAGGTGAGTTACTTGCTACAGGATTCCTAGCCTCTGACCTGCTCTTGTAGCCACATCAGAAGCGGAGATGCTCGCTGATGATTGAACAATGTTCAGCACCATTCGCGACTCCTCAGATACTGAAGCAGTCCATGTCCAAATGCAGCAAGACCTGGACAATATTCAGGCTTGGGCTGAAAAGTGGAAAGTAACATACGTGCCCAATAGGTGCCAGGCAATGACCATCTCCAACAAGATAGAATCTAACCATTGCCCCCTGACATTCAATGACATTACCATCACTGAATCCTCCACTATCAACATCCTGGGGGTTACCATTAATCAGAAAAATGGACTAGCTATATAAATACTGTGGCTACAAGAGCAGGTCAGAGGCTAGGAATTGTGTGACAAGTAACTCACCTCCTGACTCTATCCTCTTGCCTGTCCACCATCTTCAAGGCACAAGTCAGGAGTGTGATGGAATACTCCCCACTTGCCTGGATGAGTGCAGCTCCTACAACACTCAAGAAGCTCTACACCATTCAGGACAAAGCAGCCCGCTTGATTGGCACCCATTTCACAAACGTTCATTCCTTCCACCACCGCACAGTGGTAGCAGTGTGTACCATCTACAAGATGCACTGCAGGAACTCACCAGGGCTCCTTAGACAGCACCTTCCTAACCTGTGACCTCTATCACCTAGAAGGACAAGGGCAGCAGACACATGGGAACACCACCACCTGCAAGTTTCCCCCCAAGCCACTCACCATCCTGACTTGGAAATATATCGCCGTTCATTCACTGTCACTGGGTCAAAATCTTGAAACTCCCTCCCTAACAGCACTGTGGGTGTACCTACACCACATGAACTGCAGAGGATCAAGAAGGCAGCTCACCACCATCTTCTCAAGGCAATTAGGGATGGGCAATAAACGCTGGCCCAGCCAGTGAAGCCCACATCACAGAAATGAATAAAAAAGAAATGGTAAAGATCATGGTTAGATTTCCTCTTGTTGGAGGTATTCATTGCCTGGCACTTGTCTGGCTTGATTTTTACTTGCCACCCAATAGCCCAAAGACCAGACCTTGCTACATGCAAGCACCGTCTGCCTCAATATCTGAGGAATTATGCAGAGAACTGAACATTGTGCAATCATCAGTGAACATCCTCACTTCTTACCTTATGATGGAGAGAAGGTCATTGATGAAGCAGCTGAAGATGGTTGGGCCGAGGACGCTACCCTGAGGAACTCCTGGATGTCCTGAGCAGCAATGTTCCATGGCTGAAATGTTTGGCCTCCACAACCATCTTCTTAAATGCCAGGTATAATTTCAGCTGAATGATGTAGAGGACTTTCCAAAAAGGGCTGCAGAGTCTGCAGAAATGGGGAACTGAACTGATGGCCTGAGTTAGAGAAATAAAAATTTCAGCAGATTTTGCAAGGTCTGAAACATTGAACTCATTTCTCCATCTACCTTCTACCAAGACAGCTGGCTTGTAGACTCTCCATTCTGGGAAATCTTTATCACTTATTTAAATTTATTCATTAATATTCTGTAGCATGCTCAGGCCTCTCGAGGTAACTGAAACCACGTTGATGAGCTTCAGAAAGGTTGAATAGGACCTAATGCATAGCCTAAGGAAATAAAATTCTCTCAGAGATGAAAACGGAGACCGAGCGAGTAGTGAATTAGCCTCATGTGGGAATTTGGTACATGATGGAAAGAGGTGTGGGGTATAGATCAGAATTACTCTAAATAAAGAGGTGTGGGGTGTACATCGGAATTACTCTAAGTAAAGAGGTGTGGGGTGTAGATCGGAATTACTCTAAGTAAAGAGGTGTGGGGTGTACATTGGAATTACTCTAAGAATTGTGGGGCATACATCGAAATTACTCTAAGTAAAGAGTTGTGGGGTGTACATCGGAATTACTCTAAGTAAAGAGGTGTGGGGTGTACATTAGAATTACTCTAAGGGGTGTGGGGTGTACATTGGAATTACTCTAAGAATTGTGGGGTGTAGACTGGAATTACTCTAAGTAAAGAGGTGTGGGGTGTACATCGGAATTACTCTAAGAATTGTGGGGTGTACATCGGAATTACTCTAAGTAAAGAGGTGTGGGGTGTACATCGGAATTACTCTAAATCAGGAACAGGAGCATCTGAGCAGAAAGAGACCTCGGTGGAAACATCACCTTCAGAGCCCAGTGTGAAAAACAAAATCAAATGGTGACATCACAGGAAACTGTCAGCTCATTGGTTGGTAAGAAACTGCCGTTAGGGAGTGTCTTTAAAAGCTATAAATTAGAAAAGCGTATTATTTTTAAAGAAGTTGCTACTTGGATTTGAGTAAAAAACACTAGGAATGAGGGGAAGTCACTATCAGTAACATAAAGCAATATAAAAAAATCAAAGCAAAATAAAGTTAATGTAAGAGAAGTAAAGATAAGACATGGCAGGGCAGCTGAGTCGAGTGCAATGTGTGTCCTGTAATATTTGGTCAGTCGTGGACACTACCGGTGTCCTGGACGACCACATGTGCAGGAAGTGCTGTCAGTTGCAGTAACTTGAGCTCCGGGTTTCAGAGCTTGAACGGCGGCTGGAGCCAGTGTGGCGCATCCACGAGGCTGAGAGCTACATGGATAGCACGTTCAGAGAGGTGCAAGTTAGGAGCCTGGAGGCAGAAAGGGAATGGGTGACCACCAGGCAGCCCAAGAGAACCAGGCAGGTGGTGCAGGAGTCCCCTGTGGTCCCACTTACAAATCAGTTTTCTGTTTTGGATACTGGTGAGGGTGTTGGTTCCTCAGAAGAGTGCAGTCAGAGCCAGGTTAATGGCAGCATGAGAGTCTTGGCAATACAGTAGGGGAGGAAGAAGAAAGAAAATAATAGCAATAGGGGATTAGTTAGTTAGAGGAGCGGACAGGCGTTCCTGCAGCCATAGACGTGACTCCAGGATGGTATGTTGCCTCCCTGGTGCGAGGGCCAAGGATGTCACAGTGCGGCTGCAGGACATCTTTCTCAGGGAGAGTGATCAGCCAGAGGTCGTGGTCCACATTGGTACCAGTGACTTAGGTAAGGAGGATGTGGTCCTGCACACACAGATTTTGGGAGCTTGGTTGAAAATTAGCAAAGCAGGACCTCAAACGTCGTTTATTCCCAGTGCCACATGCCAGTGGGTACAGAAATAGGAGGAGAAGACAGATGAATGTGTGGCTGGAAAGATGGTGCAGGAGCGAGGGCTTTAGAATCCTGGGGCACTGGGACTGGCTCTGGGGGAGATGATACCTGGACAAGCCGGATGGTTCGCACCTGAACAGAGCTGGGACTGAGTTCCTTGTGGGCAGTTTTGTTAGTGCTGTTGGGAAGGGCTTTAAACTAACTCAGGAGGGGTGTGGGAACCAAGAGAAAATATCAGAGAGGAATACCAGCATGCACAAAATACTGGAAGGGACAGATAGCACTAGCTTAGAGAATAGAAAGTTAATAATTGGAGTAACGGAGAAAGTCATGAAGTCTAAACTATGGTTAATTTGCATGTTTGTGAATGCACACAATATAGTAAGTAAGATTGGGGAGTTACAGCTGCAGATTGCCATGTGGAAATATGATATTTTGGTGATAACAGAGACCTGGCTCAAGGAAGGACAGAAATTGGTGTTAAATATTCCTGGGAACAAGGTGTTCAGAAAAGATAGGAAAGGACAGAAAGGAGGAGGGGTGGAGGTATTGGTTAAGGAGAGCATTGCAGTGCTGGAGAAAGAGGATGTCCCAGAGGGATCAAGGACAGAATCAATTTGTCCAGAACTAAGGAACAAAAAGGGTCCAATTACATTGCTAGGTGTAGTCTACTGGCCACCAAATAGTGAGAAGGACGTAGAGGAACAAATCTGCAGGGAAATGACAGAGAGATGCAAGAATTATATAGACGTTACAATGGGGACTTTATTATCCCAGCCTATGTTTGGATAATCAGTAGTGTAAAGGGTAGAGAGGGGCAAGAGTTCTTAGAGTGTGGTCTGGAGAATTTTCAACAGCGGTATGTGTCCAATCCAACAGGAAAGGAGGCACTGCTAGACCTGGTTCTTGGAAATGAGGTGGGCCAAGTAGATCAAGTTAAAAGCAAAATACTGCGGATGCTGGAAATCTAAAACAAAAATAGCTGAAAAAACTCAGCAGGTCTGACCGCATCTGTGGAGAGGAATACAGAGTTAATGTTTTGAGTCCGTATGACTCTTCATCAAGACCAATGTCAGTGGGGGATCATTGAGGAGGCAATGATCATTGTATCATAAGGTTTAGGATGATGGTAGAAAAGGACAATCCAGAGTAAGAATAATTAATTGGGAGAGAGCCGACTTCAATGGGGCAAGAACAGAGCTGAGCCCGATAGACTGGAACCAAAGGTTGAAGGGAAAAACTGTAGCTGAACAATGGGCTACCTTCACAGAAGAAATATTTTTGGGCACAGTCAAGATATATTCCATTGAAAGGGAAAGGTAGGGCAAATAATCCAGAGCACCCTGAATGAAAAAGGGATAGATATTGAGATAAGGGAGAAGAAGTGCGCTTATGACAGGTGTCAGGTGGAAAATACAATTGAGAACCAAGGTTCAGAGGGGAGGTGAAAAAGCATATTAGAGAAACAAAGAGGGGTTATGAGAAAAGACTGGCAGCCAACATAAAGGGAAATCCCAAAGCCTTCTATCAGCATATAAAGAGTATAAGGGCGGTAAAAGGAGGAGTAAGGCTGATTAGGGACCAAAAAGAGGATTTACACACGGAGACAGGGGGCATAGCTGAGGTGTTAAATGAATACTTTGCATCTGTCTTTACTAAGGAAGCAGGTGCCACCCAGACCATGGTGAGGAAGCTCTGTCACTAGAAGAGCTCAAAATTGATAAGGAGATGTTATTGAATAAAGTGTTGGTGCTTAAATGTTGTCAAGGCACCGGGACTGGATGAGATGTATCCAAGGATATTGAAGGAAGTGAGACTAGAAATTGCAGGAGCACTGGCCATAAAATTTCAGTCTTCCCTAGACTCAGGGGAGGTGCCAGAGGACTGGAGAATTGCAAACATTATGCCCTTGTTCAAAAAAGGTTGTAAGGATAAGCCCAGCAATTACAGACCAGTCAGTTTAACTTCAGTGGTGGGCAAGATTCTAGAAATAATTATTCGGGATAGAATTAATAGTCACATGGAAAAATGTGGGTTGATAAGGAAGAGCCGGCATGGATTTTTTAAAGGGGAAATCATGTTTAAATAACTTGTTGGAGTTTTGTGAAGAGGTAACAGAAAAGGTGGATGAGGGTAATGCTGTTGATGTGGTGTACATGGACTTTCAAAAGGCATGTGACACAGTGCCTCACAACAGACTCATTAGGAAAGTTATTGCTCATGGAATAAAAGGGACAGTAGCAATGTGGATACAAAATTGGCTGAAAAATAGGAAGCAGAGAGTAATGGTCAATGGATATTTTTCGGGCTGGAGGAAGGTTTGTAGTGGAGTTTCCCAGGGGTCGGTATTAGGACCCTTGCTGTTCCTGATATATACTAATGATCTAGATCTTGGTGTGCAGGGGACAATTTCAAAGTTTGAAAATGATATGAACCTTGGGAGTGTTGTGAACTGCGAGGAGTGGGCAGATAGGTGGCAGATGAAGTTCAATGCGGAGGAGTGTGAGGTGATGCATTTTGGTAGGAAGAACATGGACAGACAATATAAAATAAGAGGTACAATTCTTAAGAGGGTGCAGGAGCAGAATGACCTGGGTTTATCTGTGCATAGGTCATTGAAGGTGGCAGGACAGGTGGAGAGAGCAGTTAATAAGGCATATCGTACCCTTGGCTTTGATAATGGAGGCATAAAATACAAGAGCAGGGAGGATATGCTGAATTTATATAAGACACTTGTGAGACCTCAGCTGGAGTATTGTGTACAGTTCTGGGCACCACATTATAGGAAGGATGTGAACACACTGGAGAGAGTGCAGAAGAGGCTTACAAGAATGGTTCCAGAGATGAGACATTTGCAGAGGTTGGGACTATTCTCCTTGGAGAGGAAAAGGCTAAGAGGAGATTTGATAGAGATGTTCAAAATCATGAGGGGCTGGACAGAGGAGATAGGGAGAAGCTGTTCCTGCTTGTAAAAGGATTGAGAACGAGAGGGCACAGATTTAAAGTGATTTGCAAAAGAAGCAAATGTGATGTGATAGAAAACTTTTTCACACAGCGAGTGGTTCAGGTCTGGAGTGCACTGCCTGGAAGTGTGGTGGAGGCAGGTTCAATCAAGGCATTTAAAGAGAGGATTGGATGATTATTTAAATAGAAACAATGTGCAGGGGTACGGGGAAAAAGGCAGGAGAATGGCAGTGAGTCATAATGCTCATTCGGAGAGTTGATGCAGACACGATGGGCCGAATGTTCTCCTTCTGCGCCATAATAATTCAAAGATTCTGAGAAAGTGGTGGAGGAGGTTTAAAGAACAGAACACACACAGAGTGAGGAGCCTTTCTATTTTGTGACATTCTGTCAAGAATCTTGTTTTGGCAGATTTTCAGCTCATGCACTGAAATAAACATGAACATTATTGTAATTATCCCTGATGAATAATGGGAATTGGCAGATAATTCAAGAAGCCTCAAATTTTGGGCCTACCCACAAAACACAGGAATAAAAACAAGTATATTTCTACTTCAAGAGCCATCGGCCGGGATTTTCCAGCCCCATCACGAGTGGGACCCATGGTGGGTGAGGCAGCACCTCAGCCAGAAACCCACTGACTTCCAGCCAGAGCAGAAGATCCCACCCATCGTATAATTTTATTCACCAAGGAAACATATGGTTGGTGTGATCTCCTGGACTGGTTTTGATGCTGCAGGGGTTCAGAGAAGAAATATCCAGAGATTCTTTTTTCTCTGCAGGTTCATGCACAAGAATTATAGATTGGGGAGCTTTAATTACCCAAGTATCGATTGGGATAGTGTTGGAGTCAAAGGAAAGTGGAGGAGATGTTTTCTGAAATGTGTTCAGGAGAACTTCCTTGAACGGTATGTTCTCAGTTTAATTCAGAGGCATTGCTGGACCTGGTGCTGGGGAGCCAAGTGGACCAAGTGTCTATGAGGAAACACTGGGGTGAAAGTGATCATCATATCATCAGCTTTAGACTGCTCACACTGAGAGTAAGGAATAATCTGAAATAGCAGGACTAAATTGGAAGAAGACTAGCTTCAATGGGATCATGAAGAACCTATAGCCAGGATGAAATGGAACACTGAGAGGAAAACTCTAATGGAACAATTTGTGATCTTTAAGGAGCAGATGCTTCAGGTACAGACTATGCACATTCCAACAAGGGGAAGGGTGGGGAACCAAAGTCAGGTATCCAGGATCATGAGGGAGTTAGAGAACATAATGAAACAAAAAAAAGAGCCTATGATGCATGGCAGGTGAATCCTTCATATGAGAACTGGATCAAATACAATATGTTGAGAGGGGAGGTGAAGAGGAAAGTAGGCCTGGCAAAGAGGGGGTATGAGAATAGAAAGGCAGTCAACATAAAAGGGTACGCAAAAATCTTCTAGCTACCTATAAATAGTCAGTGGGTAGTAAAAGGTGAAGTGGACCCTATTAAGGACAAAGAAGATGATATATGCTTAGATGTGCTGGGCAAGACTAGAATACTTATTGGGCAGAATTTTGCCCTTGTCAGATGGGCTCTGTGTGGGTAAGTGGGGACGTCAGGAAGCCGCCCGCCAGCCATGATCAAGGCCGGAAGGCGATTTCATACTGGCGGGAAAATTAAGGCCCACCCAATGTGAAATGTGAGCGTTAGCGCTGCCTGTGTGGGCGAGGGGAGAAGGGTGAGTGGGGCAAGCGTGAACTTCACACATACACATGAGTGTGCGCTTGAGAACCGCACAGAGCTGCCTCAGGGAGATGAAGGGTTTAAAAAATAAAAATAAAGAAATGAAAAATGTTATAAAACATGTCCCCTCATGTGACTGTTGTATGAGCAGGTACATGTTACTAATTAAATTTTAAAAAAATAATTTTATTTTTATTTGCTTTAGGAAACCTCATCCCACCCATGGATGAGGTTTCCTAAAAAATACAAAGACACTCCCCTCATCTAAGTCATTGGTGTAAATTGTAAGAAGTTGAGGCCCCAGTACAGACCCTGTGGGACTCCACTCATTACATCCTGTCAATCAGAAAAATACCCGCTTATGCATACTCTCTGCTTTCTGCCAGTCAGCTAATCCTCTCTCCATGCTAATATGTTACCCACCACACTAGGCGCTTTTATTTTCCATAACAATCTTTGATGTGGCACCTGGAATCTCACTATCCCAAGGATCAGTCTGGTGAACCTTTGCTGCACTCCCTCTATGCCAAGTATATCTTTTCTTAGTTAAGGAGACCAAAACAGTACACAATACACCAGGTGCAGTCCCACCAAGGCTCTACATAATTGCAGAAAGACATTCTTACTCCTGTGCTCAAATCCTCTTAGAATAAAGGTCACCATACCATTTGCCTTCCTAATTGCTTGTTGCACCTGAATGTTACCATATTAACCCCCTGACATCCTGAGGGGAGAAGATCAGGGTAAGGCTGCCAATCAGAATAAAGCAGGAGTCAGAGTGAGTAACTGAGTGTGTGGGGGGGAGTGCAAGAGACTGAATGAATGTCATAGGGGAAATGTTAGAAGCTATTATTAAAGATATTATAGCAGGGAACTTAGAAAAATTCAAGGCAATCAGGCAGAGTCAACATGGTTTTGTAAAAGGGGAACAATGTTTAACTAATTTATTAGAGTTCTTTGAAGGACTTACATGTGCTGTGGATAAAGGGGAACTGGTGGATGTGTTGTACTTAGATTTCCAGAAGGCATTTGATAAAGGCCACATCAAAGCTTATTGCGTAAAATAAAAGCTCATGGTGTAGGGGGTAATATATTGGCTTGGATAGAAGATTGACTAGCTAACAGGAAACAGAATTGGCATAAATGAGTCTTTTCTGGTTGGCAGGATATGATAAGTGGTGAACCGCAGGAATCAGTGCTGGGGCCTCAACCTTTTACAATTTATATGAATGACTTGGATGAAAGGACTGAAGGAATGGTGGCTAAATTTGCTGACAACACAAAGATAGGAAGGAAAGTAAATTGTGAAGAGGATGTAAGGAGACTACAAAGTTATATAGATAGGTTAAGTGAGTGGACAAAGATCTGGCAAATAAAGTATAATGTGAGAAAATGTGAAATTGTTCATTTTGGCAGGAAGATTAATAAAGAAGCTTATTATCTAAATGGTGAGAGATCTCAGAGCTCTGAGGTTCAGAGGGATCTGGGTGTCCTAGTGCATGAATCACAAAAGGTTAGTTTACAGGTACAGCAGGTAATTAAGAAAGCTAATAGAATGTTATCATTTATTGTGAGGAGTATTGAATACAAAAGTAGGGAGGTTATGCTTCAGTTGTACAGGGCATTGGTGAGACCACATCTGGAGTATTGTGTAGAGTACTGGTCTCCTTATTTAAAGAAAGAAGCAGTTCAGAAAAGGTTTACTAGATTAATACCAGGAATCTGCAGGTTATCTTATGAGGGAAGGTTGGACATGCTAGGCTTGTATCCACTGGAATTTAGAAGAGTAAGAGGTGACTTGATTGAAACCATTAAAATCCTCAGGGGTCTTGACAAGGTAGATGCAGATAGGGTGTTTCTCCTGGCTAGTGAGTCTAGAACCACGGGACACAGTCTCAGAATAAAGGGTATGTCATTTAAGACTGAGGTGAGGAGGATTTTTTTCCCTCATAGAGTGGTGATTCTTTGGAATTTTCTACCCCAGAGGGCTGTGGAAGCTCAATCATTGTGTCTGCTCAAGACAGAAATCCATAGATTTCTGGAGACTAATGACATCAAGGGATATGGAGATAGTGCAGGAGAATGGCATTGAGATAGATGATCAGCCATGATCTAATTGAATGGTGGAGCAGGCTCGATGGGGTGAAAGACCAACTCCTGTTCCTCTGCTCCTCTGTGTCACTGGCAAGATCAGCATTTGCCACCCATCCCTAATTGCCCTTGAACTGAGTAGCTTGCTCTGCTGTTTCAGAGGGCAGTTGAGAATCAACCAGATTGCTGTGGGTCTGGAGTCACATGTAGGCCAGACCAGGTAAGGATGGCAGATTTCCTTCCCTAAAGGACATTAGAGAACCAGGTGGGCTTTTACAACAATTGATGATAGTTTCATGGTCACCATTACTGAGGCTAGATTTCAATTCCAGATTTATTTATTTAATTTAAATTTCACCAGCTGCAGTGGTGGGACCCAAACCCATAAAAACTGTTATAAAAGCCCCACCTGGTTCATTGACATCCTGTAGGGAAGAAGATCTGCTGTCCTTACCTGGTCTGGCCTACATGTGGCTCCAGCGCCTCAGCAATGTCATTGACTCTTCAATGCCCTCTCTGTGCTAAGGCAATTAGGAATGAACAACAAATACTGGCCATGCCAGCAACAGCTACATCACATGGAAGAGTAAATTATTAAATACATTTAAGGGGAAGCAAGATAAACTCATGAGGGAGCTAAGAATAGAAATTTTGGCCAACTGGGTGAGTGGAAGAGGGATGGGAGGGAGCTAGTGTGGAGCATAAGCATTGGCATGAACTAGTTGGACTGACTCCTTCCCAACAATTTCATTGTTCTGAAGAAGGCTGTACGGTTAAATAGACACAGATCTCGAATTGGATGTATTCAGTTTTTAGCTGATGAAATTGCCACCTGTGGTTGCAGTGCAAAATTGGATGGAATTATTCTAATCTTCGTAAAGCTTTTTCTCGAAAACTGTCAATAAGTATCAGTTCTGACTTGGCATCTAAAAGCCAGATACTAATCTTTTCTGTACCGAGGATTATTTTGCTGTTGCATCAAGTGTCAGCCTCTGTGGCAGTGTTCTCACCTCTGAGTCAATAAGTTGTGAGTTGATCATCCGTGCCGGAGATAATCCAGGTTGATTGCTGAGGGCAATATTGACTGTTACATGGGGCCACCATTCAGATGAAACATTTAAACTGAGACTTAAGCTGTCCTTTCTGGTGGATTTTAAACATCCCACAGCATTATTTTGAGGAAGGGGTGACTTTCCTGTTCAATAATTATCCCTCAACTAACATCATTAAAATAATGCATCTGGTCATTATTGCATTGCAACTTTTGGGAGTTGCTGTGCATTAATTGGCTGCCAGGCTTCCTTCATTACAACAGTGGCTACACTTCAAAAGTTCATTGGCTGTAACGTGCTTTGAGAAATCCTGAGGTCTTGAAAGGTGCTATGTAAATGCAAAGGATGAAATATATTGGGGGTGGAGATATACCTCAGTCCCTCTGGTAGAGGCAACTCGCTGACTTTAACAAGGACCTACCCTGCCGCAGTGATATTTTGGGGACAGCCTTAATGAAGAAATTGTGAGACTTCTGGCCCTCAGGAAAGGAAAGACCCAACCTCGAGAGCAGTCGGCCAATCCCCCAGCAGCATGCAAACGCAGTCGTGGCTGTTCGAGGGGGTCCTGAGAAGAAGCTCGTGGAGACTGGACTGAGAGGTAAATCTGGGGGCTTTGGTCAGGGAGGAATCGGGGACCCTAGTGATGGGTGTTGGAGGGGCTGGTGGGCCATGTTCTAGAAGCTATAAGGTGAGGCACAAAGTGGGAACTCTCATCTTGGGTTGGGGGAAGGGGGGAAATGAAAGGGGCCCCCCTTCCCAAAAGAGGTACCTCCCCCACATTCTTTCCCGCCTTTTATCCTGAGTTGGGAAAGTACCGGGCTAGCTACTTGCCTTGTGCCTTCCCCCACCCTCTGTATTATGGTGACAGAGTTGGAAAGAGGCTTTAAGTGGCCTTTAATTGGCAACGTCAGGCTCTCAGTAGCCCTAAGGGTGGGCAGACTACCTGACGCCTTACCCGCCTCTCAGAATGTGGAGGATGCCTCTGCGGTGGATGGGAAGGCAATACGCTGACCGCTTGTTTGGTTTTACGTGACCCCCACCACCATCAAATATGCTGGTGGGAGGCTGTAAAATTCTCACTCAAGTCTTTCCACATGACTGAAACTGAATTTACTTCATCAAGTGGGTGCTCCCCACTACAATCCAATCAGAGAGAAAAGACCATTCCTAAAAAAACAATATATATTCAAGCTATTTACATAAAGTCAGCAAATGTTGATGTTTGCGATGAGACTATTTGCAAGTTGGTGCAAGATGGTGACTTTGAGATGTACTCCAAAGTCACAGCTCTTCCAAAGGAACTCATCAGGTGAACTGCTTGCCAAGTATAATTGTGAGAATGGTAACTTGCTTTTACACCACAGCTTCAGTGGAGAAAATGTTCTGAAATCACTTTGTATGTGGAAGAGATCAAAAATAAATGAAATCAATATTTGTGGAGGTGGAAGGGTCTAAAGGTTTGGTCAATAGGCAAAAAATCATTGCATTTATATAACACCTTCACAAAGTCAGGTCAATGAAGTGCTTTCTGAAGTGCAGTCATTGCACAGCAAGCTCCCCCTTACAGCAATCAGGTAATGGCCAGGTAATCTGTTTCAGTGACATAGGTGTGAGGGATAAATATTGGTCAGAAAGTCAGGGTGAAGCCCCCTACTATTTACTGAAACAGTGTTGTCAGGGAAATACAATAATGTGATTGGAATTTATTGTAAAATTGTATCTGTGTCTATATGTGTATGTGTGTGTGCCTAAGAGAGAGAGACTTAATTGGATTAAAGTCAGCTGGTATGAACACATTGATGTGTTAGAAGATAAACTGAGTTTGAAATGTTAATTAGGTAAACATGGGAGAAGTTTACAATGTCACGTGTAAAAGAACATTTGCATTTTTAAATGAACTACACTAGGTTGTTTTCAAAGGAGGAGTGAAATGCATCACCTAACATCAGAAACAGTGTGTTTATTTTTCACAAAGATTATTGGTAAAATTGGTATTATGATAATTTTTTATGATCAGGGAGGTAAAGACCAAAGACATAGTGAAACAATGGGGGAAAGGGGGAAATATGTATAAAGGAGAGAAGGCTGTGTATAAAGGCAGGCATTTTAAGATCTAACAAGCGTGAAAACCTTCAGCATCTGCACCTCAAGCTGCTGTCTACAATGAAATGAAGCTAAGGAAGCTCAATTTGATTTGGATTGTTCAGGGTCATGTTTCTTTGCCCAGGTCTTTTAAAATCTATGTATCTCACTGTTGCCTTAACAGAAGTGTATCTGGGAGTCAGATTAATTAAGGAATTTAGAAGTTATTATAGTAGTAATTTATAGACATAAGTATGTGCTGAAAATCATTTCTCTTATTAATAATGCTTAATCTAGTTTTATAAGTAAAAGCCTATAAGGCTCACTGGTCTTATTACTACTGAAGTCAAAGCACACATTTGGCAGTTTTCTCAAGTTTCCCTCTGGGATTTGGACAACTCAGCATTTACCATTGGCTGTGTCATAACAAGTGTCATGGGTATTCCAAGTACAGCTGAAAGGCTGAGAGGTTTAAAATCTCATCTAAAAGATGGCACTGCCAACACTGTAGTACTTTTTCAGTTGTGACTTAAGTAACACTGAAGTCTCACCTAGATTCTGTGCTCAAGTCTCCAGGGTGAGACTTCAAACCAACAACTTCCTAGCCCAAAGGTGAGAGTGCTACTACTGATCCATTGTTTGCAATACATATGAAGATTTTTAAAAAGTGGACAGTGGAAATGTTTAGGGGAGGATTCGAAGGATGCAAGACCAAGGGAGATAAAGGGTTCTGCCAAAAGCAAGACATTCTGGAAGAAGTTTTCTAACTTGACTGGAGCACAGCTCAGAGAATGAGACACATAGTTGAGATCCTCAATTCACATGCTCTTCAAACTCCAACCATTAATATCAAAAATCGATCAAAGACTAAGAAGAAATGATTGCTTGGATAATTGAATGACCTGTTGTTTTCTAGTTTAATATTTGTTGGAAATATTGGGAAAATCCACCCTCATTCTGAGTGAATTGGAACAGGATTAAAGATATAAACAATGTTGCAGTCCTGGAACAGAGTGTGTCATGAAAGACAGGGTGGCGCCGGAAAGGAGTCCTGGATCAAGGGAGCTGCCTGGCAACAACTGAGTGACAAGGGTTTTATGTGAGAGCAGTGCAACAGAATAGCTCCTAGCCTGAAAGGAATAAGACCTAAAACTTACTGCTCCTGTGTGTGTAAGATTCCAGTAATTCCACAATAATAGCTAGCTGGCTTTTTCTCCTCTTATCTCTATAACCTGCTGTCTCTCCGAAAACCCCTGTCAAGAGGCAAAGGGGAAAATCACTGTTAGAGATGTTGAAAAGCAAGTGTTCTACCAGTGAACTAAATACTGAAAGTGCTGTAAGACCACCTCGTGTCATCAATAAGAACTGAAAGGAATTTGGAAGACATGGATCAAAATCAACCCATTGAATCCTGTATTCCAGAATTGGTGCTATTGAACTGTTTTATCCCACCCTAAAAATCCATGTTTTTGTGTGTCTTATATGTGTGTATAGGGATTTAAGAAGGGGTAGAGTTTAGGTTATAGAGTTAGAAATTAGCAGTTCATATTTCATTCTCTTGCCACTGGTTAATAACAGTTTGTTCAATAAACAGTTATTTACTTATTCAGTTTACAAACCTGGTGTTAATCTAAATCAAACAGTTTGGTTGAATTGGGGCAATCTGGTGGTTCGTTCAAACTTTTCACTTGTGTTGCAGCTCGGGGAGCATTGGGGCTTGATATTGCAGCGCACTATCCCCAGTGAGTGGTGACACTGCAGACACAGGAGCAACTGTTGAATTGGAATTGATGTCTGTTAAGTTTCAGATCAATGCAGCAATCTGTGCGGACCTGAATCATACACAGGTTTCAGCATTAATGCCTCGTCTGTGTAGAGTTAGCTGATATCAGCCAGGAGTACATACACTACTACTCCATCAGAGAGAAAAATCAGCTAAGTATCCTGTTCCAAAACCCAGGGATCTAATGGCACCTCCTGGAAGGTGTGCATTTTCAGCTGCTTGGTGAGGACGTGATTGTGATGCCCTCGGTTGTTAAATAGTTTGCTGAGAGTGACTGGGGGAGGTCTCCAGTTGCTGCCAAGTGGATATGGGACTTAGGCAGACTAAAATGGTGGTGAATGGCTGGTCCAGTGGACATCACACTCTCAGTGGCTTGGCGATGGATATCCAGGTGAGGTGGCCAGAATTGTAACATGAAAATTGGAATCCTGTGGCGTGCATGGGACCCCAAGATTCATTTGTGGAGTCAGTTGGACCGGTTACACTGTTGGTTTAAGCTAGTGGTTCAGCCAAAGATGAGTTATAATTTATGTTTGCAGTGCTGGTTGGAGGTGATACACTTCTCCAGGTGCTGACATGAACGCACTGGGGGCTGCTACCAAATTATATTCTCCCTTCCCAGCCTCAGACTTACCTGTTTTTCAGGGCCCAGAGGCAGCCTGGGCAGCCAGTATTGTGGTGGAACAGAGGGGAAGGGCTATCCTAGGGCCCTTTTATCCTACCCTCTGGCCCAGTGTTAATGAGACCCTGCACTTAAAATTGACGGGACCTTCCACAGACAGGATTGAGAAACCCTAACCCACATTGAGGAAATACTTTTCCCAAAGACCAGGGCTCAGGTGTGAAGAATGCAGAAGGTAATGAAAAACCTACAATCAGACAGCATCTTCTGGAGAGCAGAGGAATTTGGATTATAAAGAGCAGCCTAGATATTGCTTCCCAGTCACAGAGTTGTTAGAACAGAGTTGATTAAGCTCAAGATACCTGTTGAAAAGGAATTAAATTTGCCCAGTTCCATTGCAGTAAAATTGTTTTCAGAGAAACAACCAAGAATCCTGATAAAAACAAAAAGCTGCGGATGCTGGAAATCCAAAACAAAAACAGGGTCATGAGGACTCGAAACGTCAACTTTGTTCTTCTCCGCCGATGCTGCCAGACCTGCTGAGTTTTTCCAGGTATTTCTGTTTTTGTTCAAGAATCCTGATAAATTGAGCAGGAAAACCTATGATTCACAAAATTCAATATGACAAGCATTATTTGCTGAATGTTCTAATGTCCAGATCACCACACTTCCCAATGTATTAGACTTTTTTGAGGAGGTAACAAGCAGGATAGATAAAGGGGAACCAGTAGATGGAATATATTTGGATTTCCAAAAGGTGTTCATTAAGATACCACACATAAAGCTACTTAATAAGATAACAGCCCATGGTGCTGAGGGTAGTATATTTGCATGGATGGAGGATTAGCTAACTCATAGAAGACAGAGAGTTGGAATAAGGGGGGCATTTTCAGGATGGCAACCTTTAACTAGTGGAATGTCACAGAGGTCAGTACTGGGACCTCAATTATTTACAATATATATTAATGACTTGGATGAGGGAAATGAATATACTATCACCAAGTTTGCGGATGACACAAAAATAGGTGGGAAAGCAAGTGGTGAGGATGACACAAAGAGTCTACAGAGGGATATAGACAGGTTAAGTGAGTGGACAAAAACTTGGCAGATGGAATATAAGGTTGGAAAATGTGAGGTTATGCACTTTGGCAGGAAGAATAGAGGAGCTGAATATTATTTAATTGGAGAAAGGCTAATGAAAGCTGCAGCACAGAGGGATTTGGGAGTCCTTGTGCATGAATCCTAAAAAAGCTAATATAAAAGGTCAGCAGGTAATAGGGAAGGCAAATGGAATGTTGGCCTTTTTTTCAAAGGGATTAGAACCATAGAACCATAGAACACTACAGCACAGAAAACAGGCCATTCGGCCCTTTTAGTCTGTGCCGAAATATTATTCCGCAAGTCCCATTGACCTGCACCCAGTCCATAACCCTCCAGACCTCTCCCATCCATGTATCTATCCAATTTATTCTTAAAACTTAAGAGTGAGCCCGCATTTACCAAGTCAGATGGTAGCTCATTCCACACTCTCACCACTCTCTGAGTGAAGAAGCTCCCCCTAATGTTCCCCCTAAACCTTTCCCCTTTCACCCTAAAGCCATGTCCTCTCGTGTTTATCTCTCCTAATCTAAGTGGAAAGAGCCTACTCGCATTTACTCTGTCTATACCCCTCATAATTTTGTAAACTTCAATCAAATCTCCCCTCATTCTTCTACGCTCCAAGGAATAAAGTCCTAACCTGTTTAATCTTTCCCTGTAACTCAACTCCTTAAGGCCCGGCAACATCCTAATAAATCTTCTCTGCACTCTCTGAATCTTACTGATATCCTTCCTGTAGTTAGGCGACCAATACTCCAAAGTTGGCCTCACCAATGTCTTATACAACCTCATCATAACATCCCAACTCCTATAGTCAATATTTTGATTTATGAAGGCCAGTATGCCAAAAGCTTTCTTTACAACCCTGTCTACCTGTGACGCCACTTTCAGGGAATTATGTACCTGAACTCCTGGATCCCTTTGTTCCTCCGCACTCCTCAGTGCCCTACCATTTACTGTGTATGTCCTACCTTGTGTTGTCCTTCCAAAATACAACACCTCACACTTTACCGCATTAAATTCCATCTGCCATTTTCTGGCCCATTTTTCCAGTTGGTCCAGATCTCTCTGCAAGCTTTGAAAGCCTTCCTCGCTGTCCACAACGCCTCCAATCTTAGTGTCATCAGCAAACTTGCTGATCCAATTCACCACATTATGATCCAAGTCATAGATATAGACAATAAACAACAATGGTCCCAGCACAGATCCCTGAGGCACACCACTAGTCACAGACCTCCAGTCTGAGAAGCAATCATCCACTACCACTCTCTGTCTTCTCCCACACAGCCAATTTCGAATCCAGTTTACAATCATTCCATGAATACCAAGTGTCTGAATCTTCTGAACTAACCTCCTATGTGGGACCTTGTCAAAGGCCTTACTAAAGTCCATGTAGACAACATCCACAGCCTTTCCTTCATCTACTTTGTTGGTAACCTCCTCGAAAAACTCTACAAGGTCCATTAAACACGACCTACCACGCACAAAGCCATGCTGACTATCCTTAATCAGCCCTTGGCTGTCTAAATAATTATATATCCGATCTCTCAGAACACATTCCAATAATTTACCTACTACTGACGTCAGGCTCACTGGCCTGTAATTACCTGGTTTACTTTTGGAGCCTGTTTTAAACAACGGAACAACATGAGCTACCCTCCAATCCTCCGGCACCTCACCCGTGGCTAAGGACATTTTAAATATTTCTGCCAGGGCCCCTGCAATTTCTACACTAGTCTCCCTCAAGGTCCGAGGGAATATCATGTCAGGCCCGGGGGATTTATCTACCTTTAATCGCTGTAAGGCAGCAAGCACCTCCTCCTCTTTAATCTCTGTATGTTCCATGAAACTACTGCTTGTTTCCCTTCCTTCCTTATACACTATGCCAGTTTCCTGAGTAAATACTGATGCAAAAAAACTGTTTAAGATCTCCCCCATCTCGTGAGGGTCCACACATAGACGACCACTCTGATCTTCAAGGGGACCAATTGTGTCCCTTACTATCCTTTTACTCTTAATATACTTGTAGAAACCCTTCGGGTTTACCTTCACATTATCTGCCAAAGCAACCTCATGTCTTCTTTTTGCGTTCCTGATTTTCTTTTTTGGTATTTTCTTACATTTTCTATACTCTACAAGTACATAATGTGCTCCTTGTTGCCTATACCTGCTACACACCTCTCTCTTCTTCTTAATCAGATTGCTAATATTGGGATTGAAGTATAAAAATAGGGAAGTGTTGCTAAAACTATACAAGGCACTAGTTAGACCACAGCTAGAATACTGTGAACAATTTCTGTCCCCTTACCTAAGGAAAGATGTAGTGGCATTGGAGGCAGTCTTGTGAAAGTTCACTAGGTTGATCCTGGGAATGGAGGGGTTTTCTTATGAGGAGAGAGGACTTGACAGGGCAGATGCTGAGAGGTTGTTTCCCCTTGTGGGAGAGTCTAGGACCAGAGGGCATAATCTCAGAGTAAGGGGTCACCCATTTAAGACAGAGATGAGGAGGATTTTCTTCCCTCAGAGGGTAGTGAATCTGTGGAATTCTTTACCGCAGAGGGCTGTAGAGGCTGGGTCGTTAAGTATATTCAAGGCTGAGATAGGCAGATTTTTAATCAGTAAGGGAATCAAGGGTTATGGGGAAAAGGCAGGGAAGTGGAATTGAGGATTATCAGATCAGCCATGATCTCATTGAAAGGTGGAGCAGACTCGATTAGACGAATGGCCTCCTGCTCCTACATGTTATGGTCAAAGTATTTCTCAGCATTGAGTCTTTGTTTTTGCTGAAACTTGGCTAGTTTATGCTCATCACAAGTGATGAATGTTTCGGATGGAGAATGCAAAAAGCATTCAGCTCCCTCGATCTACTTTTCCTCAACAGTGTCTTTGGCCGAACTTCAGAATAGCATTCCCGTCATTGGAGAATGATTACAAACATGATTTCTCTGCAAAGTTTAAGCTTTTCTCATGTTTAATTTTTCTGGCAACACAAAATAAAAAGAACGACAAGCAAGAAAGAGAAAACAACATCCAAAAATGTCAAAGTGAGCAGGAGGTAGAAACAGAGAGAATTAATCACCCACTTTGTTAGCTATAAACCAGGTGGTGTGATAGAAAAGTGCAACAGTCCTTCTAAAATTTGGTCCTGATTTCCTCTGAAAGGAACGCTGCTGGTGGTACGAGTTGTGAGGTATTTTAGTGACCCAGCTGCACTCAGTTTCTAACAATTTACAACTGAACAGCCCGGTTTGCTCATCCACCCACTGTGCACCTCGACAGCTCCCCATCGGGACAACATGCTCCGTATAACCTCACAGAGGAGTTAATTACTGCTGTCAAAGCCTTCACTGTCTAAAAAAACACTTCCTAAACCCCATCATGTTTACTAAAGGGCAGGCCCCCCACCTCCCATCCTCCACAGCTGTCACCTACTGCTCCTTCTGGATCCCAGCAAAACTATTCCCAGCACATCTCAAATAAACTGACTTAGAACCAATAATTTGTGCATTGATGTTAAGGCTGCATTACTAACTGATACCAGCAGTACAATCTGTATGAAGACAACATTCCAATGTATATTGTCTGAAAACATAGTTATTATGGAGCACTGAAGGAGGCCATAAGAACCTAATAACTAGAAGAAGGAATAGGCACAAGCATCCCTCAAGCCTGTTCCACCGTTCAGTTAGATCACAGCTGGTTAAATCTTGGCCTCATCTCCTCTCCTGCCTGTTCTCTGTAACCCTTGACTCCACTTGAGGCCATTCAGTCCATCATGTCACAGATCAGAGAATAATCCCATAAGGAGCCTGTCAGCCTATCGATCCTGTGCTGGCTCTTTACAAGATCAACTCAGCTAACCACACTCCCATGCCCTTTCCCCCCTAGCCCTGCAACATTTTTCTGTTCAGGTGAAAACCATGATTGAATCTGCCTCCAGCACACTCTCAGGCTCTGCATCCTGGACCATCCATTGATCTCCAACAACCACAACCAACTTCCTTTGTGGTAAGTATCACTCCAACCAGTGGAGAATTTTCCCCCTGATTCCCATTGACTCCAGTTCTGTTGGGGCTCACTGATGCCACACTCAGTCAAATGCTTCTTTGATAAGAACAAATTCCTTTCTTTCTAACAGTGTAAATATCTATTTTGAATTCGTGTTATTTTTACCCTCCTCCTTGCTTGAATATAATTTGTTTGAAACACACCATCCTACCATTGCTGACTAGGCTGCTGAAATGGTTAATATTTTGTAGTTTAAATGTTTATCAAAGAAATTGGTTAAAATTCAAACGAAAAAATGATCTGTCACACACAAGAACATTTCTACTTTTTCAGTTTGCTCTGTGTGCTCCCATCAGAGGACAGAGATTAATCGAGATTGTGCACCAACAGGGACAGCATCTTTCCAAGAGTTTGCCAAGGAAAGCTCAAACTTGAAACTCTATCTTTAAATCGTCAGCTGTGTTCATAGAGATAAAAGCAAAATACTGTGGATTCTGTAAACCTGAAAAAAAAACAGAAAATGCTGGGAAAACTCAGCAGGTCTGGCAGCATCTGTGGAGAGAGAAACCGAGTTAACGTTTTGAGTCCGTATGACTTTTCATCAGAACTAAACAGAAATAGAAATGTGATGAAATTTATATTGTTTTAAGGGGGTGGAGCAGGTGAAGTTGGATAGAAGCCAGTGATAAGCGAGAGCTAAGGAGAGATTGACAAAGATGTCACGGACAAAAGGACAAAGGGAGTGTTAATGGTTGGGGTAAGGGCTAAAGGAGGTGCTGATAGTGGCATCAAGGTAAGAAAGCAGAATGTGTTAAGGATCCCTTGTTCTGCTATTAACACATCTGCTTTCTTATCTTGATGCCACTATCAACACCTCTTTTAGCCCTTACCCCAACCATTAACACTCCCTTTGTCTTTTTGTCCATGATATCTTTGTCAATCTCTCCCCTGCACTTTACCAGGCCTCTATCAGTGACATCAGCAAGCAACAGGAAATACTGGTCTACATTACTGCAAAGTGATAATGATGGGGGTTGGATGGTGTCTTCTTACATTCCCACACTTACACTGTGTCTGTATTAAGGAGCTGCTTTAGGAACATAGGACTTAGCAGCAGAAGTAGGCCATTCTACCCTTTAAGCCTGCTCCACCACTCAATAAGATCATGGCTGATCTGCTGTGATCTTAGCTCCACTTCCCTGTCTGGACACCATAACCCTTGACTCCCAGTTTGAATAAATTCAATGACCCAGCTGCCACTGCTTTCTGGGGAAGAGAATTCCACAGACTAATGACCCTCTGAGAGAAAAAATTCTCCTTATCTCCATCTTAAAAGAGAGATCTCTTATTCTTAAACTGTGTCCCCTGGTTCTAGTCTCTCCCACAAGTGGAAACATCCTCCTGGTTTCCATTCTATCCAGTCCCCGCAGCATCTTATATGCTTCAATAAGACCTCTCATTCTTTTAAACGCCAAGGGATATGGGCTCTGCCTGGCCAACCTTTCTTCAGAAGATAAGCCCTTCGTCCCAGGTGTTATGAGCAGGAAGAGAGGAGTGCGTCGTTGATCCAGCCCCACTACTCCACAGGTCGCACCATTAGTTTAAAAGTTTGATTCACTCACCAAAATGGCCAATTATTTATCTTTGCTACCTTTACCCAGAATAAAAGACTCTTAAACCTGGCTTCTTTCAATAAATTCAGAATGATTGATTTATTTTAAAACAAAACTTATCTTTTAAAACAAGTTACAAGAACTGCTTAACTCAAAATTGTAATCTGGAAGTATAACCATCTATCCCTTTTAAAAATACCCCAGCACACACGTCCACACACACACACACATGCCCACACACACACCCACACACATACCCCCATAGCCACACACACCCACACACACACACACACACACACACACACACATAGCCAAACAAAGGACAAACATATAGTGTCTCTGCAGAGATTGGCTTTGGAGGATAGACTTTATAAAATAAAGGTTAAAATTCATAGGGTTTTGATGCTGTCGATCTGGAGCTCCTTTGTGTGAAATGGGCCGCTGCTCCCAGTAGATGTCTGGCGGTTCTCACAAATGGAGACCTGGCATGGAGGAGAATACAGCCAGTTCAATCCCTCTTGCCTCAGCCTCTTGGCTTTCCCAAGACAGACAGGCTCCACTGAGATGAGGATTCCTAGCTGGATATTGAACTATTCTATTTCAGGCAGGGCAAAGAGAGTGCAAGTTGGGGCAGGTTCATCCCCAACTGAATTTTTAAAAAACCAAGTCCAAAACTTAAAGCTCATTTGTATCATGTGATATCCAGTAAATCACTAGCCTTTGCCTTTAAACCAGTTTTTTTCCCATCCATTAAAATAATTGCAGTGCAAACAAGCAAACAGTTCTTCCCCTCAAGTACCATGCTGCTCAGGTGATTTCTTGGAAACTGCATACTTGCTCTCAGTAATTAATGTATAAGGACACCCAGGTCCCTTTGTACATCAACATTTCCCTTTGTACATCAACATTTCCCAACCTGTCACCATTTAAGTAATACTCTGACGTTCCGTTTTTCCTACCAAAGTGGATAGCTTCACACTTATATACGTTATACTGCATCTGCCATGTATTTGCCCACTCACTCAACCTGTCTAAATCACCTTGAAGCCTCTCAACACCCTCCTCACCACTCACATTTCCACCAAGTTTCGTGTCATCAGCAAATTTGGAAATATTACATTTGGGGCTGAAGCACTGATCCCTACGGCACCCTACTAGTCACCACCTGCCACTCTGAAAGAGGCCCCTTTACTCTCACTCCCTGTTTCCCGTCTGCTAACCAATTCTTAACCCTACTCTGAATCCTACCCTCAATGGCTACCCTGATCAGATCATTTCATGCTGTATATCATGCAAACTCATGAACAGGCCTAAGGTCATCACTTTCAGCCCTGAAAAGTGCCCATTTTACCTCAGATTACCCTGGAAGGGCAAAGTATCTCAGAAATTTGAGCAACAGGTGAAGCTAGCTGCTTCACGCTGCCACTATGCAGTAGCAACTCGAGTGGTATTCACCACTAACAAGATGCTGCCGTCAAGCCAAAAAAGATGTTCTGCATATCACACAATGAGTAATGTGGCATATGAATTTCAATGCCAGTC